>NC_136957.1:2500-25000 GCF_032717465.1 Coenobita brevimanus
AGGTGTTTGGTGGTGGGGTGGAGTGGGTGTCTAGCGGTGCATTGTGGTGAGACACATACACCCACAGGCACATAATTACACGAACTTACACACACACACACACACACACACACACACACACACACACACACACACACATACAAATTCACACACGTACAAATACACACACGTACACTGAGGAAGGGTGAGGCAGTGACTGGCAGGGAAAGGTAGAAACGGGTGGGAAAAAGCAGGGAGAGGGAGGCAGAGCCAGGGTGAGGCAGAGAAAAGCACTGTAGTGAATATAATGTGTCTGTGTTTTTGTCTTTAGCTGTAGGCAATGACGGAGAGAGAGAGAGAGAGAGGGGGGGAGGGGGATCACACAGACGTTTCGATCCAGAAAAACTGGTCAAACCTTAGCAGAAAAAATTATATCTAGGCCATAAGAAGGGATTTTTTTCATGACAGTTTTTTTTAATACACACACGATTGTGAACAGGCATAAGAGTAACTACGTACACACACACACACACACACACACACACTCTCTCTCTCTCTCTCTCTCTCTCTCTCTGCTGCTCCAAGGAAAGTCATCAAACGTCACTATAGCTGTGGTACCCTCCGTCTGAACCTACTTTCTACCCACTGACCTACTCTCCCCATTCCTCTCTCATTTTCCGCAGTCTCTTCCCACTCCCCTTCCACTGCCACTCTCCCCACTCCCCTCTCATTCTCCCCACTCTCCCCATTCCCCTCTCACACTCCTCACACCCTCTCTCATTTTCTGCAATCCTTTCCCACGTCCACTCTGCCTACTCCCCCCACTCCCCTCTCACTTTCCCCACTCCCTTTCCCGTCCGACTCTCCCCATTTCAATATAGTCGTGTGTGTGTGTGTGTGTGTGTGTGTGTGTGTGTGTGAAGAGGGTGGTTGAAGGGTGGCATACGGATGTATGGGGGGGGGGTTATAGAAATGCGTGTGTTCATGGGCGCCAAGGGTGGCAGTACGGTACGGTACGGAAAAAATATCATAATTCCGATAGTTTCAAAATACCGCACCGTAGTTTCGTTGCATACATAAAGAACCGTACCGTACTGGTGCGATAAAATGAAATTTCGTTCCGAACTTTCGTACCTAATTTCGTACTGTACGTCTGCCATTACGTTTCTGTGAAAATTAATCGATAATATAAATTATTTTTGCAAGCAATTCCTCGTCCAGTTTCAATACTCACTTATTATATTTGTGTTTTTTGCTGTTAGTGGAAATTATATATTAAGTGTGTGTGTGTGTGTGTGTGTGTGTGTGTGTGTGTGTGTGTGTGTGTGTGAGGTAATTGACCTAACATTTGATTTACATTCATATGGCAATGGGATTAAATAAAATTAAGGATTACTGAATTGGATTGTACTAGAATTTTCTGTGAAAAATTGTGTTTAAATCAGACTATGATAAAACTCAACCACTTAACGGGTCAAGTAGCAATGCTGCAGCCGACCCTACAGTAAATACCTAATCCAAATCATTATTTATATACTACTGTATAATCAAATCTATAAATTAATCACTTAACTCTGTAGGCCTACAGTGGGCAAGGAATATACGAGATACGCACAGCAAAACAAATGTCAAATAATAGAAATATCTATCTATCTATCTATTGCCAGACGCCATAATCCCGTAAGGGGTGGCCACTTGACTTTGAGTTACCTATTTTACAGGGAGGGGCACTAACCCTCCACCAACCCACTTGTTGACACGTAGGAAGCACGTATGGGTTGGTTATATGGTAACCACCCAGCGTTGTAAATGGTTTCTTGGCTTACAGGAAACCATTTGGCTTGTCACTCAATGTAAAGCCACCTGTGAAGGAAAGAAAAGCAATAAGAAGTGACGGGAAAGATGAGAGAAATAGGAAGAGAGGAGGACAGACAGAAAAAGAATGATAAAGGCTAAGGAAGAGGTAGGTAGCACTACATCAAGTGAGTGGATGATGGTCGCCACCACCTACCAGATAATTACCCAAGTGCTAAAATATGGTGCTAATCTAAGTGACGTGCCTTGGAAATGATGCTGGTAGCGGATTCTGAGAGGTGTCTGGATTACGAGAAAATCTGCGAGAACTTTTGCGATGTGCATACGAGGTTTTGATAAGTGGTATTCTGGAGAGTGTTGTACGACAATCTTAAGACCAACACCAGGTTGCGCCAGCGCAAGTGTTGGTCAATCAAGGAGCGGAAGGTTTCTCTATTTAACTCTGAGTAACCAATCACAGTACACCGGAGTATGACGTCATAGTGGTAGCAGACGATGTTTCCACACCGCCAATCATAATTTCCAAGACAGTATTGAAGCAGTGGAAGACCACCAAAATATTATGTACAGAAGGGCAGTGAACTTCTCAGAGGAAGAAATAAGTACGCTGATTCATAATTTTTTCGACATTGTGTCATGTAGGCTATCACCATACTTTAGATGAGTTTCTTCTTAACACTGGCTTGTTTAATCGAATTTTTGTGAACATTATATCAATAGGCTATAATCTGTTTGTAGTAAAGGCAATATTGGCAGACAATGCTAGTTTTACCACATATGTCGAAGTAGTACTTGTTCCGTTATGGTATTCTGGCATCGTTTACGACGGTCTTTGCCACTTGTACTTATTATTTTTTGAAAAATCGCAACAGTTGTATGCATTTAAGGATTAATTGGTGCATGATTTAATTCTCAGGATTTGAGGGATGTTTGAGCTACAACATTTGTAAAAATAGGAGAGTTATAAGGCTTACGATGTACTTAGGGCTGCCCCTCACATGGCGCAACTCTACGAAGAGAATTGACAACGCCGCATAGGGTTTGCGCTCGTTTTCTAGGGCTCCAGAATATGCACTTAAGTGAAAAGTTGCTCTTACGCCCAAAGATGGTGGATTTGCGAGGATTTCTGAGCTTTCAGAATCCGCCCAGGTCTAGATTTTCCTTGGTGAATACTGATATGAAATAATTATTTAGGATGGAGCACATTTCTTGATCTTCACTGGTAATGTCACCTGATTCTGTTCTGAGTGGTCCTATCTTTATTTTTCGTACGGTACAATTAATAAAAACCCTTGGGGAGATGAGAGGGGGAAAGGAGGTAGGATA
The DNA here is from genome assembly GCF_032717465.1 of Coenobita brevimanus. NCBI lineage: Eukaryota > Metazoa > Arthropoda > Malacostraca > Decapoda > Coenobitidae > Coenobita > Coenobita brevimanus. The sequence continues at coordinate 5,621 of NC_136957.1, forward strand.
CAGGAAAGAACACAGACGACATAAGAAAGAGGAAGTGTAAGGAGATGTCGAAAAGAGAAGAAGAGGGAAAGAAATACACGGGGAAAAGGGAAAGAAGGGAGAGAAAGAGAAGTGAGAAAGAAAAGAGAAAAACGTGAAAGAAAAGATAAAGGGAAAAAAGGAGGGAAAAGAGAGAGGAGAGGAAAGAAGAGACGAAAGTGGGAGGAGAGAAGAGAAAGAGAGGAGAAACGAAGAAAAGAGAAGGGTGGTGAGAAAATTGATTGAGGTGTAAAGTGGGGAAGCGATTAGAGAGAGAGGAAGGGGAGAGGGTTATGGGGGAGGGGAGGATTACAGGAGAGAGAGAGAGGGGGGGGGGGAACAAATAGACACTGAACGATAAACAACGGCACAATGACGAAGGCATGAGAGGAATTGCAGAACCTAAATTTTTTACATCATTTCGTTCTGTTTTTTAAATCTCTTTATCGTCTTTTTTTCTTGTTTCAGTCAGCTCCAACCTCCTCCTTGCTTATCTCTCTCCTCTCCTCCTCCTCCATTAACCTAGTAAGCATTCTCTATTTTCAACTCTCTCTTCTCTCATCGTTCCTCTACGCCCCTGTACACGTCAACGTCAGCCAGGGTTGCCAGGCATCGCGTAATTTTTCACATTTGTTTATACTTTTCTTATTTCTGGCCTTATTTTTCGAGCTACATTATTCATTTACGTATCATATTGTTCTCAGTGTGATTGTCTATAAGGCTACATGCATTTAAGGTTGAACGGAATACAGCATTACCAATACAATAACACAATGAACAATAACAGCTGGTGTAAATGTTTATACTGTATTTCCGACGTTATTTTTTGTGCTATTTTATTCATTTTAGTCTCTTTTTCTTCGTAAGTGTTTGTCCTGCAATCAAATGAGTATAAAATAATGAGCAAACAGCCAACATCACGATTACTAACACCGTACACGGCGTAAAAAAGACCAGGCGCGCTCCATCAGCGCGCCTTCTCGTAAATATTGATACTCATGTTTTATTTTATTTCAGACGATATTTTGAGTGCTATTTCGTTCATTTTAGTCTTTAACTGTTCGTACGAGTTTGTTCTACAGTAACAAGGCATTCAAGAATGAACAGAACACGAACATCACTGGTACTAACACAGTACATGCAGCAAAAGGATAAATATACTGTACTGTTTAAGCATACGTTAGAAAAATAAAGAACCTCTATACAGTACGTATATCTCATGTAGAATGGGAAGACATTGGCGCGCATTTAAACCTAGTCCCATGAACAGTGAACAGCAAATGTTTTGGGCGACTCACCACCAAAAATTTAACTTTCTACCGAGAAGAAACGAAAACAAGAAGAAAATTAGAAGAAAATAAAAAGTTTCTCATGAATTTATCACCCCTTCCTGGATCCTGGCGTATAATAGTGGGAGAAGAATGATGATGATGATGATATACAAGCATCCCGTACATTGGAAATCCTACACGCTTAAAGCGGCCCCTACAGTGTGCCTGTCAGCTGTGCGCTTCTGCCATACTTCCAACTGACCTCCCATACAGGCAAGCTCATCTAAAAATATTTGTGGATGGCTTTGGTACAGCTTAGTATAGTTTTACTTATACAAAAAACCTATAAGGTTTTTATGAAAGAATCGCTTTTTGTTATAGTAATTACAAAGAACTTTGTACAACTTGGCAGCGTTGCTCATGCTGTTCTGCCAGGTCTTTCGAGGCGGATTTGGGTCAGATTAGTGTCACACACACACAACACACACACACACACACACACACACACACACACGCATACACACCACCTGTCCTGTTCTGCGCGCTTCATTCATTCTTCCGCACTCGAGGACAATGGATGCCTCTCCAAAGCCTCAATCAAAACACCTGCACAGTCAAGCCAAAGGAGTTATATACAATGTAAACCAGTATTTTCAGCGAGAGAAGGAGAAGGGGGATTTTATTACCAGCTTATCAAAGGCTACTTGCCGGACAGCTGAGGCAACAAAAGAACAATAAAAAGAATATGCAAAGAAGCAAGAGATAATGAAGAAAGTAATGAATTTGTCTCCCAAGAAACGGCAACGCACAAGACCCATTGCTGATTTCTTTGACGAATTTAATGAAGGTGTTCTACGACGAACCGTGCTCGGTTTCTACGAGAGGAAAGAGATACCCACACTGGCAAAAATACATGAAGAAATTAAAGAGAACCTTTCCTACCCCGGCAGCAGAGAAACATTAAGAAAGGTTCTGAAGAAAATCGGGTTTAAATATGCTAAGGTAGATGGAAGAAAGTTTCTAATGGAGCGCAGTGATGTTGCATATGGGCGTTACATATTTTTGAGCGCAATGAAGAAACATGTGAATTCTGGCAAAGACAGTAGGTGGTGTGGAAATAAAGTCGAATTATAATAATAATAATAATAATAATAAATGCGTGCACACACACACACACACACACACACACACACACACACACAGTGAGAGGGGAGGGGGAGGGTAAATGGTGGGCTGTACCAAGGCCACCTAAAAATAGCCTTGGCCTACGAGAGGTGAGTGGAAGTGTGGCAGAAAGGCACAGGTGACAGACGCAGCCTTCAGGGGCCACTTAATAATAATAATAATAATGACGTATAGAAAAGGGGGGGAAAGGAAGGAAGGTAAAGAATGATTGTGTATATGTGATGAGTGTTATGCAACCAGGGCGACGACACGTGGTGGCAGGAACTAGGCCTTAGTTTAAACTCCCGGCCTTACTGAGAGTTCAGGTTCCTGGTTGCATTGTGTAAAGTGCATGTTAGACTAAGAGAAAGAGTGTCGGGGCTTAACCCAACGTGCGTGTGTTTGGTGTTGGGAAGGGGGGGGGGTCTCGCACGTGCACTGTGTTGTTAATTAAGGACGGGAGGAGTGAATAGCTACGGCTTTCTCTGCCAAGCATTAGCTTATTGGCTGCCTCTCAGGTTCATCTGATCTTTTCCGGCTCCAGGAGCCTGGGTAGGATTTAGGATACGGGTGTTAGGGTAAGGTGTTGTAGCCCTGGGGGGCTTGGGTAGGGGGATAAGGAAAGGGGAGGAGGTAGGGGGGAAGAGTGGAGGAAGGGGAGTCAGGGTAGGTTGTCTCTTGGGGGTGGGCGGAGTATTGGGATCTTGATGGGGGGTGTAGGGGTGGTTCAGGGTCTGAGGTAGGATGCTGGATATGAGGATGGCGGGTTATTGCGTGGCTGCCGTGATCTTGATAATGGGTGTAGGGGTGGTTTAGAGTCTTAAGTGAGTTGCTGGGTGTGAACTAAGTTAATTAATAAAGGGTCAGTAATAAATAAACTATTGGTACTTAAGTGAACAATGGGGTTGGTGCAGGTCTTGCGTCAGGGTGGAAGAGGTTGGCTAGAGGTCGTGTGGGGTGTGATCCGGGTGAAAAAGTCGATGAAGTCAGTGTGAACGTCGGTGAGTTTGGTGATTTGTTTTTGTTGTAGGTGGTGAAGGTAAGTGTTGATGGGTGGAATGTTGGCGCGTTCATGAGAGTGTATGTTGGTGACAAAATCATCCCACCGTATGCTCAGTGCCCAACGTATGGCTTTGTTTTGAACTCTCTGTAAATTTAGGATGTTGCTTTTGGCCGAAAGAGATAGACTTAACGGTGAATACGTGAGCAGTGGTCTGATCAGTGCTTTATACAGATGAAATTTAGTTGCAGATGCTGCACTACGGAACCGGTATATTTGTGTTAGTGCAGTGCCAGCCACGCCTGCCTTGCCTCGTATATGATGATGAAATTTGAAGTTTTTGTCGTATGTAAGACCAAGTACGGTGCAAGTATTCCTAATAGGAATGGGAACGCGATCGGGATCACGCGAATTTAGAAAAAGTGGGCGGGGGTTGGCTGATTTAATACGAAAATATGTTACTGTGCATTTCAAGGGATTCGCTTGAATCCGCCACTTCTGCTGCCATCGTGCAATTCGGTCCAGCTCTATGCTCGCTTTGTTGGTAATTCCGTCAATTGTCGTTGATCGTACTTGTGTTGGGACTAAAGTTGGCGCTTGTGTTGGAACTGACGTTGGCACTCGAGTCGGAACTTAAGTTAACACTTGAGTTGGCACTTAAAATTAGCACTTAAATTAGTACTTAAGTTGGGACTTACGTTGGCACTTACGTTGAGACTCAGGTTGGCACTTACGTTGGGACTTAAGTTGCCACTTTAAGTTGCCACTTAAATTGCCACTGTAGTTGCCACTTTAAATGGCATTTGAGTTACTACCTAAAATGGCACTAAAGTTGCCGTGTAAGTTGGCACTTAAGTGGCCATTTAAGTTACCACAAAAGTTGGTGCGTTGCCATCTAGGTTGGCACTTAGGTTGAAACTTAAATTGCCACTTAAGTTGGCACTTCAATTGCCACCTAAGTTACCGCTAAAGTTGCCACTTATGTTGCCACTTAGGCTGGCACATAAATTTGTCGTGCCACTTGAGTAGCACTTAAGTACAGCCTAAGTGCAACTTAAGCGGCAGTTAAGCTGGGGGGAGGCGGTGGCTGAATCGGTATAGAAGCGGCCTGTAGTCCTAATGGACCCAGGATCGAATCCCGGCCGGGGCAGGGAACAGTTTAAGCATTTGAATTTCCTAAAAGCAGACTTTCCTGATCTACCAGATGACCCGCCGACATGTCGCAAAAATGCCCCCGCTAATACCAATACACCAGTCCTGTATGGGACAGCCTTAGCTTGTATTCATTATGGATGGTGGGTGTTAGCGCCGAAGTGGTGACATGTGGAGGTGTAGGAGGACTACTGGGCCTTGGAATGGGTCACTGCCACCAAGAAATAGGCCCTAAAGCCTTTGCCCAGAGACGGACACGTAAAAAAAAAATAAAAAAAAAACGTGAGTGGCACTTAAGTGGAACCTAAATAGCACTTAAGTGGCACTTAAGTGCATACGCCATTGAATATACATTTGTGTGTGTGTGTGTGTGTGTGTGTGTGTGTGTGTGTGTGTGTGTGTTAACCTTGCCGTCATTAGTGAAGATTTAAAGAACACTATATAATCCCTCCAGCTAGAAGAACAGGCAGTGAAACAGAAACAACAGGAAGATTTTTAGCTCAAAAACAGAGGCAGTTGGGGAAGGTGAGCCGAAGAGTGCACAAAAGGGCAGCTGAGTATGTATGGTGGGGCTTGGTGTGATAGAATGTATGTAGGGAGACAGGAGTACAGGATAAGGTAGTGCAGCATCATACGAATTATGAGAGTACGTGAGGCTAGCAGTTTGGTGGTAGACAGAAGGGTACTGCAGGGGCCAGGTAAAGGGACTACCGTTTGTCAAAGGTACTGCAGGGGCCAGGTAAAGGGACTACTGTTTGTCAAAGGTATTGCAGGGGCCAGGTAAAGGGACTACTGTTTGTCAAAGGTATTACTGGTGCCAGGTAAAGGGACTACTGTTTGTCGAAGGTACTGCAGCGGCCAGGTAAAGGGACTACTGTTTGTCAAAGGTACTGCAGGTGCCAGGTAAAGGGACTACTGTTTGTCAAAGGTACTGCAGGGGCCAGGTAAAGGGACTACTGTTTGTCAAAGGTACTGCAGGGGCCAGGTAAAGGGACTGCTGTGAAAGGTACTGTGGGGACCAGGTAAATAAAGTACTGTAAGGGCCAGGTAAAGGGAGTACTGTTTGTCAAAGGTACTGCAGGGGCCAGGTATAAGGAATGTTGTAACAGGATGAACCATTGATCTCGATGTTTCTCACAGTAGCATCCTAGACATCTGCCGACGACCTGGTGGAACACTATGAAGATACAAACGAGGCAGTACCTACACCTCTTTTCAATGGCACTTCATATGTACTTATCTTAAAGGCTGCAGGAACCAGCTTTATCGCACCAGGCATACACTGGAGTAGAGAAGGATTCCAGTGGCCAGGGGTCTTGTATAACAGAAGCACTTACTGTTCTAGCCCACCAGAGCTACACATATGCCTGAGTGTGCTGTGAGGGTGGGTCTGCTGGGGGGAGTAGGTCTGCTTTTGGGAGTAGGTCTGCTGTGGCGAGTAGGTCTGCTGCGGCGAGTAGGTCTGCTGCGGCGAGTAGGTCTGCTGTGGCCAGGAATCTCCTATAACGGTATCACTTACGTCTGATGGCGAAGGCGTAGTCTATGAATCACGTGGAGGAGCCCCAGTGGTGTACATGAAAATTCTTTATGGCCACTCCTGCCTTTTGGTTCACACCGACAGTTAGATTTTTCTATCTCTCGCACACACGCATCGCCACACCCACACTCACACACACACACACATACACACACACACACACACACACACACACACACACACGCACACACACTTTCTCTCTCTCTCTCTCTCTCTCTCTCTCTCTCTCTCTCTCGTACTAGAACACAGAACGGGCGAAACTTGAAGTGTGACATCAGTAGACTTTCAGGCAGCCAAATTTTTATATAGCGAATTTATAGCCGATCGAAAGTTAGGTTAGGTCACTTTGGGCAGGGTTTGGTCTGATTAGGTAATTTTTGGTTGGGTTGGGTTCAGTTCGACTAGATATAGACGGATTAGGTTAGATTGCTTTAGAATACGTCGGTTTTGATAGGTTTTGGGTTGGGTTTTATTTGGTTGGGTTAGGTTCGGTTGGATTAGGTCATTTTAGGCTTGGCTGGTTTGGGTTAGGTCAGGTATTGTTAGGTTAGGTTAGACTGGGTGAGATTAGGTCGCTTTAGATAGGGTTAGGCAGCGTCAGAATAGGTTAGGTTAGGTATGGCAAGGTTAGGTGAGATTGTGAGGTTAAATATAATTAGACTGGGTTAGGTGAGGTTAAGCTAGATTAGGCTGGGTTGATTTAGGTTGGATTAGGTCATTCGAGGTTAGGCAGGGTTCATTTCGAGCAAATATTGATAGGTTAGGTGAGACTGGGCTAAATTAAATCGGTTATAACACTCCCCCCACACATATCCGTATGCCAGCCATCACCCACCCTCCACACACACACACGCACACACACACGCACACACACACACACACACGCACACACACACACACACACACACACACACACACACACACACACACACGTAGGCGCCCATGGACACAAGCATTTCTATAACACTCTCCCAACACATATCTGTATGCCACCCATCACCCATCCTCCACACACACACACACACACACACACACACACACACACACACACACAGAGCAGATTTGGCTTTTCCAAGAAAAGAAACCCCCAAAGACTGAAAGTGGCGACAGCGAGAGGTGGCGGAGAAGCTCATCCCACTCTCTTCCCACTGGAATGTCTGTGATTGGTGGCTGGTGGGGTGGGAGGTGCGTGAGTGAGGTTAGGAGTCCATTTGATGACCAGTACAGGTGTATCGTCTAATCTGGAAAGACATCTTCACCTGTCTGGTGCTACTATCTCTCTCTCTCTCTCTCTCTCTCTCTATGTATGTATGTATGTACGTTTTTTCAAACATTTTGTTGTGATGTGTTTTCATTATATTTTATAATCTCTTTTTTCATGGTCTTGAAATACAAAGGAAAATACTGTATTTATCATGCTGTACTTATGCAGTCAGTATCCCATTATAAGGCTCATCAAGTCATCCGTAATTCATCGCCGTATTTAATAACCTTAAATGTACTGCACCAGCCTCCCCCCTTCAACCCATCTCTGTCTGTCTCTGTCTCTGTCTGTCTGTCTGTCTGTCTGTCTCTCTCTCTCTCTCTCTCTCTCTCTCGAGCGAAAAAAGGAAACATAAGAGGGGTATTGATAAAGGATTTGATGTAGAGATAAGTTTCATAAAGCATAAGGAAGAAGGAAATTAAAATGAAAGGCAGCCAAGAATGTGTGTGACCCATGGAGATAGGATTACCTCAATGGTGTGACCTGAGGAGGGCATTGTGTATGTGTGTGTGTGTTGTGTGTGCACGCGCCCCTCTCTCACTATCATACTCCAGGACTTGTACACTTTGTTCCACGTCAATCGAGTCATTACCGGTATATGCAATCCCTCCACGTATGTATATATTTATATATATACTTTTTTGCTTACATTTTGTTGTGGTGTGTTTGGAGAGAGAGAGAGAGAGAGAGAGAGAGAGAGAGAGAGAGAGAGAGAGAGAGAGAGCAACATAGGGAAGAAAGGGTTAAGGAGTGGCAAGTATGGACAGGTGGATCTTGTGACCTGTGATTCCCTTCAGCCCTCCATGACAATCCCCAGGGACGTGAGCGCAGTGTGAGCCTCAGAGAATGTTTGCCTTTGTTTCCTCTGTATTTTGCATCTTGACTCTTCACCTCACCTTCCAGCTGCTTTGTCTGCTTGTCCGACGGAATGCATTGCTTTTGGCTTGAGATGTATATTGTATGGCCATTCTAATGCTTTATTCTAAAATATAAACTTAGCAGACCTGCGTTCAATCGATCAAAAAAAAAAAAAATCTTGACACAGGTGAACAATGTTTTCACAATGAGCGATGCTCCTGTTGGTGTTGGTTTAAGCCAGTTTATTCTCTCTCTCTCTCTCTCTCTCTCTCTCTCTCTCTCTCTCTCTATGTACTGTATATATATATATATATATATATATATATATATATATATATATATATATATATATATATATATATATATATATATATGATGCATGTATATACTGAATGTATATGTCTGAATGCATGCATGTACGCCCTCCGGAGCGACGGGGTAGGGGTTGTGTGTGTGTGTGTGTGTGTGTGTGTGTGTGTGACCCTATAGAAACCGTACTCTCCCTACATACCAGTCTCCTCCCAACAGTGTTTTTCCCTCCTCCTTACCGATTTATTCTCCAAACGACTCATTACTATCCCCTGGTTGGCTTCCTATGTCTTCATATCGTCATCGATTGCATGAGTAGAATATAGTAACGGAGCAGAAGCAGAAATAAATCGGTCAGGAAGAGGTGTTAGTAAGCTTCCTAACAGTAAAATACCCCCGCTAATACCAATACACCGGTCCTGTATGAGACAGCCCTAGCGTGGTACCTTATAGATGAAATTGATACAGTATTATAGATGTAACTTTTCCTTTTCAGTCTTTCCTATGAAATTTCCATATCAGTTATTCCATGCTACTTGGTGGTTTTTCTCACCTTTTCCTGCCAGTTTGAACTGCAGGGTTTGGAGGCGGGGTGAACCTTCTTGCTGTACTATCTTTACCCTTCAGCATGTAGAGTTAGATCTCGTAGTCATAGTCTATTCTCTAACAAACAGCCTCGAAAGGACGATAAGGTCTGTTGCTGTTTGCTTTCCTTTGTACTCCTCTGTGTATTCAGTATGGACGGTGGGTCTTAGTGCCAAAGTGGAGACATGTGGAGATGTATGATATGAAGGACAGAGAGAGAGAGAAAGAGAGAGAGAGAGAGAGAGAGAGAGGAGGCAAACACAATGCTAAAAGATAGAATGACAAGACAGAAATAATGAGAGAGAGAGAGAGAGAGAGAGAGAGAGAGAGAGAGACAGACAGACAGACAGACAGACAGAGACAGAGACAGAGAGAGACAGAGACAGACAGACAGACAGACAGAGAGTTTTCTTTCTCGTCTTCCTCTCCAAAAAACGAGGCTATAAATGTGCAGAATCTCTCTCTCTCTCTCTCTCTCTCTCTCTCTCTCAGAGTTGTTGGTGGGAAGTTGTGCTGGAGATTAACATAAGAGAGGACAACTGCAGTAGGCCGGTTGGCCCATGCTAGGCAGCTCCTAGAAGAGTAACTGAACTACTAGAATGAGATAAGGATAGCAAAGAAGAAGGCTCTCCCTCGCCCTCCAAGACCCTCCAGCCGAAGCCGGCAGGAAAAAGTCAGAAAGAACACTCCGCAGTATAGAAAAACTGGCGTGGACACTTTACAGGAAAGTGTGAAAGGAGAATAGAGACTATTATAGTGTAACCTGAGAAGGGAAAAGAATGAATTACTGGTTATGAGATTTTTTTTCTATACCCACCCCTTATTTGTCATATGCTTATCTAGCCTATGCTTGAAACTCTCAATGGAAGAGGCAGCAACTACTTTACTAGGTAGCTTATTCCATTCATCTACTACTCTATTGCAGAACCAGTCTCTACCCTGTTCTTAACTAGCATTAGTAGGGCCACATTTGGACTGCGCAGTGTAGTTTTCGTGTCCTGGCTGTGGAGTGGATGTTGATTCGTTGGAAAATGTGCAGAGAGGAGTGACAGGAATGATGCATGACGTCCGGAACCTGTCATGTGGGGGCGGACTGAGCAGACTGGGTCTGCATTCGCTGGAGAGGCGTGGAGTGGGGGGGGACTTGATTGATGTGTTTGAGTGGATGAAGGGTGTTAATAGGGGAGATGTCGGCAGGGTGCTTGAGGTGAGCATACAGGATGGAACTGGAAATGGTGGTTTCTAGCTAGACAGGTTCCGTTTCGGTGGGGAAATAGGTAGAGGTTGGTTTGCTAATGGAGTGGTGGACGAGTGGAGTTGGCTACCTAGTGGAGTGGTTGCTGCCTCTTCCATTGAGAGTTTCAAGCATAGGCTAGATAAGCATATGACTAATAAGGGGTGGATATAGAAAAAAGAAAATCTTATAACCAATACTAGTTCATAATTTTTCCTTTTCAGGTTACACTGTGATAGTCTCTATTCTCCTTTCACACTTTCCTGTAAAATGTCCACGTCAGTTTTTCTATACGGCGTGGTGTTCTTTCTGACTTTTTCCTGCCGGCTTCGGCTGGAGGGTTTGGAGGGCGGGGGAGAGCCTTCTTCTTTGTTATCCTTATCTCATTCTAGTAGTTCAATTACTCTTCTAGGAGCTGCCTAGCATGGGGTAACCGACCTACTGCAGTTGTCCTCTCTTCTTATATTCTTATAGAATGGATATTAATTCGTTAGAAAATGTACAGAGAAGAATGACTAAAATGATACATGACGTCCGGAACCTGTCATATGAAGACAGACTGAAAAGACTAAGTCTGCATTCGCTAGAGAGGCGTAGAGTAAGGGGAGACTTAATTGAGGTTTTTAAGTGGATGAATGGTATAAATAAGGGAGATATTAGCAAGGTACTTAAAGTGAGCATACAGGATAGAACTAGAAATAATGGTTTCAAACTAGAAAAATTCCGTTTCAGAAAGGAAATCGGTAGAAATTGGTTTGGTAATAGAGTAGTAGACGAATGGAATAAGCTACCTAGTAAAGTAGTTGCTGCCTCTTCCATTGAGAGTTTCAAGCATAGGCTAGATAAGCATATGACAAATAAGGGGTGGATATAGAATAAAGAAAATATTATAACCAATACTAATTCAAAAATAAATTTTCTTTTCAGGTTACACTATGATAGTCTCTATTCTCCTTTCACACTTTCCTGTAAAATGTCCACGCCAGTTTTTCTATACGGCGTGGTGTTCTTTCTGACTTTTTCCTGCCGGCTTCGGCTGGAGGGTTTGGAGGGCGGGGGAGAGCCTTCTTCTTTGCTATCCTTATCTCATTCTAGTAGTTCAGTTACTCTTCTAGGAGCTGCCTAGCATGGGCCAACCGGCCTACTGCAGTTATCCTCTCCTTATGTTCTTATGTTCTTATGTACACACATACATGCATATAAATACGTGTATACATCCATACGTACACACAGGTAAAAATCAGGTGGAAAATTGACTAGTAAATATTTTTCTATTCCATCTATCCATACATACATACATAAACATACAGACATAAACCAACTCGATCTCTGTCTGCATCTGCGGTTTCTCTAATGCATCAGTCCTTACATAACCATCCAGCCTTCCATCTATTCACCATCCATCAGATCAGCCACACACACACACACACACACACACACACACACACACACACACACACAAACTCGTCAATATCCTTCAACCCGCAATAAAACTCACATGTCGAGCAAACAGTTCAACCTCCTCCTTTGCGGTATTGAGAGAGAGAGAGAGAGAGAGAGAGACAGAGACAGAGACAGACAGACAGACAGACAGAGAAAGAGAGAGAGAGAGAGAGAGAGAGAGAGAGAGAGAGAGATGCAATTTGGATTTTTTGGTATAAGATGGATTGTTCTTTCCTCTCTCTCTCTCTCTCTCTCTCTCTCTCTCTCTCTCTCAGTCAGTCCATATATCTATCTATCTATCTATCTGTGTATAACTATTTGTCTATTAATCTACCTTTCTTCATTGTTTCTCACTTCTTCCTTCTTCGTTTATACTCTGGCTATTTCTTAATTTTTTTTCCCTCCTCTCTTCCCTCCCCCTCTCCCTCCTCCATACCTCCCTCTCCCTCCCTTAATCCCTCTTGTTGTCTTAATCTCTCTCCTCCTCCTCCTTGGCCTCTCTCTCTCCTTCACTTTCTCCTTCCTTCCTTTCTCTTCATTCTTTTCTTTTCTTTTCGTCTCCCTCTTTCATCCATCCTTTCTTCCTTCGGTAATTTGGTTTGCTGTTCTCATTCGTCCCCATAATATCTCTGTCTCTGTCTCTGTCTCTCTCTCTCTCTCTCTCTCTCATTATTCCATTCTCCATTTCTTTCTTTTTCTTCCTTTCACCTCCTCCCAAACCTCCCTTTCTCACCTACCCTTCTCTCTCACACCCTTCCATTTCACCATCCCTCCATTTTGCCTCCTTCCCTCCACTACCCCACCTTATCTCATTCTAGTAGTTCAGTTACTCTTCTAGGAGCTGCCTAGCATGGGCCAACCGGCCTACTGCAGTTATCCTCTCTTCTTATGTTCTTATGTTCCCTCCACTTCCTCCTCCTCTCCTTCCCTCCCCCCACAGTGCTAATCCTTCCCCCACCTCCCTAATCCCTCCCCCACCCGGTCAGTACCCAGAAATGAAAGGAATATTACACAGACTCTGTTTTCCTTTTGTGTACCTGAGATGTAAAGAAAAATGGGTGACAGGCCTAAACCATCAGACAGACAGACAGACAGACAGACAAGTACCGTGAACCATTTAGCATTCACATAAGAACATAAGAAGAGAGGATAACTGCAGTAGGCCGGTTGGCCCATGCTAGGCAGCTCCTAGAAGAGTAACTGAACTACTAGAATGAGATAAGGAGAGCAAAGAAGAAGGCTCTCCCCCGCCCTCCAAACCCTCCAGCTGAAGCTGGCAGGAAAAAGTCAGACAGAACACCAGGCCGTATAGAAAAACTGGCGTGGACATTTTACAGGAAAGTGTGAAAGGAGAATAGAGACTATCACAGTGTAACCTGAAAAGGGAAAATTATGAATTAGTATTGGTTATAAGATTTTCTTTTTTCTATATCCACCCCTTATTATTCATATGCTTATCTAGCCTATGCTTGAAACTCTCAGTGGAAGAGGCAGCAACTACTTTACTAGGTAGCTTATTCCATTCGTCTACTACTCTATTACCAAACCAATTTCTACCGATTTCCTTACTGAAACGGAATTTTTCTAGTTTGAAACCATTATTTCTAGTTCTATCCTGTATGCTCACTTTAAGTACCTTGCTAATATCTCCCTTATTTATACCATTCATCCACTTAAACACCTCAATTAAGTCTCCCCTTACTCAACGCCTCTCTAGCGAATGCAGACTTAGTCTTTTCAGTCTGTCTTCATATGACAGGTTCCGGACGTCATGTATCATTTTTGTCATTCTTCTCTGTACATTTTTTAACGAATTAATATCCATTCTATAGTAAGGACACCAAAATTGTACTGCGTAGTCTAAATGTGGCCTTACTAATGCTAGATAAAGTTTCATTATTACTTTAGATGATCTATGTGGCCTTACTAATGCTAGATAAAGTTTCAGTATTACTTTAGATGATCTATGTGGCCTTACTAATGCTAGATAAAGTTTCAGCATTACTTTAGATGATCTATTTCATTATTACTTTAGACCCGACCACCACTACCCCAACTGTCCTAATCCCGGAGTTTAAACGTAGATAAGACCTCATTTGACCTTTGTTACGCCTCCCCTGATCTTTGTTCCGCCTGAGACGCTGAAGGGGACGCTGTAGGAGGGCAAGATTTATAGGGGGGGGTGAAGCGAAAATGACCCTAGGGAAGACAAATTACTTGGAGGTGAAAAGACTGAAGGTGTTGAGATTGTAAAGTTTTGAGAGAGAGAGAGAGAGAGAGAGAGAGAGAGAGAGAGAGAGAGAGAGAGAGAGAGAGAGAGAGAGAGGGAGAGAGAGAGAGAGAGAGAGAGAGAGAGAGAAAGAGAGAGAGAGAGAGAGAGAGAGAGAGAGAGAGAGAGAGAGAGAGAGAGAGAGAGAGAGAGAGAGAGAGAGAGAGAGAGAGAAAGAGAGAGGGAGAGAGAGAGAGAGAGAGAGAGAGAGAGAGTTACATAGAGTTACATAGATACACAGACCACACAGACCTTACGGTCCCTACGAGGTGGTCCGGCCTTAATCCTAATATAGTGCATAGGAGCAGGAGAAAAGGATAGCACAGCAGAAGGCCCCCTCCCCCACCCTCCAGACCCTCCGCACCCTCCAGACCCTCCGGCATTTGCCGTACAGGAAACAAGAGAGGAAGTAATACCTTGCAGGAATGAAAAACCTGAAGGAATTTTATAGGATCGGCAGAAAGTAGAATAATGTGGAAAAGGAAAATTTGGGCAAACAGCCACATACTTACTCTATACATGCATTTTTTTTTTTTTTTTTTTTTTTTAATCAGAAGATGAACAGAATGTTTATCTATTATATATATTCTAGAATATTGTCTGTGTCTAATAGACACATGAATGCAGACGCGAATATGCAAATTGCTCCATCCTAACTAAACGATACCAATTGCGTCGAGATACATGTCCAGTCTCTTTTTAAACATATTTATGGTACCACTCTCAATCACATTCCCAGGGAGTTTATTCCATTCGCTTACAACAGAGTAAGTGAAGAAGTTTTTGGTTGTATCAAGATTAGCCCTTCTTGCTTGCAACTTCATACCATTTCCTCGAGTTACAGTCTCGGTAATTACTGTGAATACCTTGCTTGAATCAGTATTACTAAAGCCTTTTAGAATCTTAAAGCATTCAATCAGTTGTCCCCTGAGTCTCCGTTTTCTAAGAGAGAATAGGTTTAATTCTCTGAGTCTCTCGAGGTATGGTTTGTTCCTCAGGGACGGGATTAACTTGGTAGCCCTCCGCTGGACCGCTTCCAGTATTTCTTTATCTTTAATTAGGTGAGGCGACCAAAATTGCACTGCAAACTCTAAGTGTGGCCTGACTATGCTTTTGTATAGGGGGATTACAATATCTTTGCTTTTATATGTAAAATGTCTTTTGATGAAGCCTAGGGTCCTGTTGGCTTTATTGGCGGCAGAGATACATTGATTTGAACATTTCAGATCGCCTGAAATTAGTACGCCTAGATCTTTAACTAGTGAGGACTTGCTAATGATTCGGCCCTTCATTTCGTAATCATACCTTTTGTTTTTCTTCCCACATTGCAGTACCTGACATTTGCCTACATTGAAGGGCATTTGCCATTTTTCTGACCAGCTGATAATTTTATTAAGGTCATTTTGAAGGCTAATTCTGTCTTCTTCAGTTAATATAGTGTTGCCGATTTTTGTGTCGTCTGCAAATTTAGAAATGAAATTGTTTAGGCCAACATCGATATCGTTAATATTGAAATTGTTTAGGCCAACATCGAGAGAGAGAGAGAGAGAAAGAGAGAGAGAGAGAGAGAGAGAGAACATGACCAATTCAGAGAAACAGATAAAAGAAATACTGGGTTAACAGAGAGAGAGAGAGAGAGAGAGAGAGAGAGAGAGAGAGAGAGAAGGTCATTGGTGTGGACGCGAAAACAAACAATGAGTGTGAAGTGGTGGACCTTATCTAGGGCCTCATCTGTGTGTGTGTGTGTGTGTGTGTGTGAGAGAGAGAGAGAGAGAGAGAGAGAGAGAGAGAGACAGACAGACAGACAGACAGACAGACAGACAGACAGACAGACAGAGAATTAAGCAGTAAAATCTAAACAAATACTTTAATAATAATAATAATAATAATAATAATAATAATGCGTTTAAGTCTTTCAGCTAGATTTGTAAATGTATGTAGCGCTTTATGTATTTATGTAGCGGGTTTGTTTCTCCATAAATCCCATTACTGTAAATTAACGTTGATATTGTTGTAGTAATATTATTTTGGCAACTCACAAGGGAATATTATTATTGCTTAGGATATTCGCACATATTTGTAGACGCACACGTATACACACAAAGGCGTACACACAGGCATATTGTAATAGTGTACTTATGATGAATTACACAAACATTTTCTTCACACACACACACGCACACACACACACGCGCGGTGTGAGTGGTAACGTTCTCGCTTGCCAACTGGTGGACGGGAGATCGCGCCTCGCTCGGGTTGCGAAAAGTTTCACTGATGAAGTGGGTGGTTACTGTCCCCCTTGAGCAAGGGGACGGGTGTGTGTGTGTGAAGGTCACAGCCTTGCCCTTAGATCGGACTATATGAGCTCTCAGCTCCCTTCCGGGAGGGTAAAAAGCTGACGATCACGACCATCAAGTGATCCTGACCGACCCAGTGAATTACACACACACACACACACACACACACACACACAGGTAAAACAGGTGAGGTAGGCAAGGTACACGTGGGTTATCAGGTAAATCTCAGGGGCGGTCCTCCTCCCCTGGGGTGTTGGGTAGGGGGAGGCCCTGGGGGCAACTGATTGAATGTTTTAAGATTCTAAAAGGCTTTAGTAATACTGATTCAAGCAAGCTATTCACAGTAATTACCGAGACTGTAACTCGAGGAAATGGTATGAAGTTGCAAGCAAGGAGGGCTAATCTTGATACAACCAAAGACTTCTTCACTTACTCTGTTGTAAGCGAATGGAATAAACTCCCTGGGAATGTGATTGAGAGTGGTACCATAAATATGTTTAAAAAGAGACTGGACATGTATCTCGACGCAATTGGTATCGTTTAGTTAGGATGGAGCAATTATTGCATATTCGCGTCTGCATTCACGTGTCTATTAGACACAGACAATATTTTAGACTATATATAATAGATAAACATACTATTCATCTTTTGAAAAAAAAAAATGCATGCATAGAGTAAGTATGTGGCTGTATGCCCAAATTTTCCTTTCCCATATTATTCTACTTTCTGCCGATCCTATAAAATTCCTTCAGGTTTTACATTCCTGCAAGGTATTACTTCCTCTCTTGTTTCCTGTACGGCAAATGCCGGAGGGTCTGGAGGGTGGGGGAGAGAGCCTTCTGCTGTGCTATCGTTTTCTCCTGCTCCTATGCACTATATTAGGATTAAGGCCGGACCACCTCGTAGGGACCGTAAGGTCTGTGTGGTCTGTGTATCTATGTAACTCTATGTAACTCTCTCTCCACTTAGCACATATGCATAAATTCAAACCCGCTGCTGCAGCCACCCCCAGTCTGGTATTCTGTTTTGCACTACTGTTGTGGTGGTAGGCAGTAGAAATTCTGTTTTCCACTACTTATTCTTTTAGTTTGATTCTCACTGGCTCAGGCATCAGGGGTGGTGCATACGTCAAGACTGACCTAAGTAAAAATACATCTGCTGGGATTAAACTGTCTTAATCCTTGACTCAGGTGACCACGCCACCTGCCCCTCTCAGCAGGGAATGATTTTCATATCACCTGAACTGTACTGTGCTGCATTGAAAGGATTTTTCCATTAAGGAAAAAAAAAAAACGGCGTAGAGTTATTCATCTTGAAAATTCTCACCTAGAAAAGTGGGGGGGACAAAAGATACTCTGTCCCCCAGGCTCCAAAAAGTGTTGGGGGGGGGGGGAAGCAAGTCCCCCTGTTCCCCACTCAAACGAGGCCCCTGGCACACCTTACCGTGTATAATGTACAGTAGTCTGAGGTGATCAAAATGGCTTCATGCAGTCTTCGAAAATTCTGTTTGTTTCAGTTGTGTGTAATAATTGTGCAGTTTTTGTTTGCAACTGGCTACAGTTGAGAGGACAGGAAGGCCATTTTTACACCTCATCAGGCTTCATGTGCAAAACATCATTACAGCTCTAATATTAACCACGTCATCTACGGTGACACGGGAAATTGTTAACTTATAAATGGTCATTTTTTCCCAAGGGTTTTATTATATTTAGCTTTCAGTTTCAAAGGAAATTATTGCTCCCACATAAAATTTTTGGAAATAGATAATATTGTTTAATATACAGGTGGTAAAATTAGGAAAATTGTATTGTCATACAAGAACTATGCCAAAAATCCCTTTCAGCATTTCCCCCAAATATTCCCAGGGGGGGCAAAGTGCCCTCCTACCCCCCCAGTGGCTACGTGTATGGGGTGTGCTGTGGGGGAGGGCAGTGAAATTGCGGGGGACAGGGCGATAAGGAGGCGGTATGTTTGTTCTTACGGGATGGAGTCGTCATGCTATAGACAGTTAGATATATTGGTGGTGTGTTAATAACTGTTCTTTAGTCTTCATTTTATTTTGTATTAACCTCGTCATCCTTGTTCTTATTGTTTTTATAATGCTGAAAAGTATGGGCAAGACTGTAGGCCTATCATGTATTAAGCAGTGTAGCTCGGCCTTATTACACTCATTTCCTCTCCCCCTCCTCCTCCTTCTCTTCCTCCCCTTCTTTCCTCTCCTGTCCTCTCCTCCTCCTCCTCCTCTTCCGTCTTTTTTCCTCCTTTTTCTCCTCCTCTTTCTCCTTTCCTTGTCTTCCTCTCCATTCCTCTTTCTCTTTATCATTCTCCACTTCTTCCTCCTTCGCGCTATTCCCCCTCTTTCTCTTTTCCGCCTCATCCTCATCCTTCTTTTCATCATTTCCTTCTTCCTTTTCCTCCTCCTCCTCCTCCTCCTCTTGGGTATAAGGAAGAGTTTTCTTATTTGGGAGACATGTTATGTGCTGGAGGCGGGACTGGAGCTAGGTCTGTGGCCAGAGTGAGGAGTGGTTGGAAGAAGTTCATGGAGCTGTTGCCTCCCCTGACATTGAGAGGGCTCTCCCTCCATGCTAGGGGACCTTTGTATGCAGCATGTGTTAGCAGTGTAATGCTGTATGGTAGTGAGACCTGGGCAGTAAAGGAAGACGAGATCTGTAGGCTCAAATATACAGAAATGACAGTGATTAAAAGGATGTGTAGTGTGTCCTTGGGTGTGAGGCCTGGGGGGCTGGTTTATGATTGAAGAGTTGAGAGGAAGGTTGGGACTGGAGTGTATTGGTGTTGTGGTGATGAGGGGTAGATTGAGATGGTTTGGGCATGTGGAGAGGATGGAGGATGACAGTTGGGTGCGGAAAGTGTGAAGTGTGAACGTCGGGGGTAGGGCTGTGAGAGGCAGACTGTCACACTTTTAATAGCACTTGAGCTAACTGAGGAGGGAAATACCACTTTTGAATGTATGCTGTT
>NC_136957.1:30000-160000 GCF_032717465.1 Coenobita brevimanus
AATAAAGTCGTCGGAAGTAAGAATAAGGTTGAAGAGACGTTGCTGTACTGCAAGTCGTTGGATATGCCTTGTTTTATGTCTTTTCGAATGTGGCTGCGAGATAACAGACTCTGTTTCGCGCCCAGGTCAGTTTCACAGTTCTTTTTTGTACGCGTTCTGACTTAGCGTGATTCAACCTAACCTGACTTGGCCTAACTGATTCTAATATTCATTCCATATTCTTCTTCACATAGTCTCACTCTTTGCCAGGCTTCATAGTCCCTTCGTACGTGGTCTGACTTAAACTTAGCTGAGCCTGATATTTCTCTCATTCACCATAAACTCCTAACTCCCTGGGCCGGTTTCATAGCTCCTTCGTATATGCCCTGACCTAACTTAGTCTAACCTGGTCTAACCTAATCTACTAAATCAATCTCTGGTAGTGAAGGAGTTAAACAGAGGTTGTAATTAATCACGTTACTATGTTAGGATTCTTCTAAAATAAATATATTGTGTAGCTGTAACGATAATTAAATAAAAAAGACATAATAGCAGTGAAAAGATTTACGTATTAATGTGTGCTTTTCATTACACCTCTACCTAATTCCCTTTCTGAACCATCACTTCCACTTCTTCTCTGTCTCTCTCAACATCCTAATATTTTTACCTCCGTTACACTCGCACATGCTTCCTCTTCCTCCGTCACTCTCACACTTGCCTTCTCCCCCTCCATCACTCTCACACTTGCCTTCTACCCCTACCTTCTCCCTCTCTTTCTCCTTCTCTCTTTCCATCACTCCCACACCTGCCTTCTCCCCCACCATCACTCGCACACCTGCCACCTCTCACTCCATCACTCCTATACGTGCCTCCTCCACGTCTGTCACTCACACCTACTCCCTCCCCCTCCATCACTCTCACACCTCCCCCCATCACCACTCCCTCTCACTCCTGGCATGATCGTTGGACCGGTTCCTGATTAACCTCCAGGTGTGCTAATGTGCTCAGATTATTTGTCTCCCAAGTAGGTGATAAGCAACTGCAGAATTTTACATAGTATCTATATCTGTCTATCTGTCTACCTATCTGTCTATCTGTCTACTCATCTATCCATCTGTCTATCTATGTATCTATCTATTTATCTATCTGTCTGTCTGTCTGTCTTTCTGTCTAGAGAGAGTAAACTAAATGAACTCTAATCTCTTAATACCTACTCTATAACTATTTTAGTATACATAGGCCATTGATTCCTTTACTCCCTATTTAGATCGACCGCTGCCTATTTTGGAGGTCGTATCGTTGAAGCGTTGGCTGGCTTTAACAGATGCTTATATTGCGCCAGCCTGATTTACGGACGATTTTACTGCACATAAATAAACTTTGATGCTGATTCTAGTGCTGCTTGTAGCTGCTCATATGGGTTAGTTAATTCCACTCTCCAGTGCGAGAGAGAGAGAGAGAGAGAGAGAGAGAGAGAGAGAGAGAGAGAGAGTTGAGGGCGAGTGTACTAAGGCATGGGATATAATGTAAGTTTATGGTATATACGGCGATTTTTACCTGACAACGATCTGTGGCGTCACTGAACTCGGTTGGTGGTCAGGTGTAGTCAGACTGAAGGGTTGATTTGACTAGTAACCAAGGAGACTCATGCCTCTTAACTAAGGCTTATCGAATTTCATGCAACCATAACTTCGTACTAAAGATGACACACACACACACACACACACACACACACACACACACACCGCTCGCTGGTGCAGTGGTAACGCTCTCGCCTAGCATCTGCTAAGACGGGGGTTCGCGCCTTGCTCGGGATGCGAAAAAGTTTCACTGACAAAGCGGGTGGTCACTGTCCTCCTTGAGCAAGAGGATGGGTGTGTGCGTGTGTGAAGGTCAAGGCTTTGCCCTTAGATCGGACTATATGAGCTCTCAGCTCTCTTCCGGGAGGGTAAAATGCCGATGATCACAAAACCATCACGTGATCCTGACCGACCCGGTGAATTACACACACAAAGACTCTCTAGGAGAGAAATCTATGCTTCCACAGTATAAACAATAATCTCATTTTACTTTTAAAATTTATACGGTCTAGGAAAGAAGAGCAATAAAAGGTGACAGGAGAGGCGGGAGAAATAGGAAGAGAAAGGGACAGACACAGAAAAAGAATGATAATGGTAAAAGAAGAAGGAAACGGCACTACATCAAGTGAGTGGAGGATGATAGTCACCAGCTACCACTAAGAGGTGGTTCTGAAACTTGGATACCTGAATATTAAGTACTTTCCCGATGCCCAGACGGCTGTGCATTTGTGACTGGTTCTGTAAATGCAATATTATTTATACTTAACTGGTTAGGCAACCTTATATGGTGCCTCACAGCTTCCTTCCTTCTCTCTGGCCAACTAGTTACTTCTCCATTCTCTTCATCGTCTTTCCTCCAAGTTTCCTCCCACTTTCATCCAATTTTCCCCATAGTTTCCTTCCAGTTTCCTCCTCGTTTCCTCCTCCTTTCCTCTCAGTTTCCTTCCAGTTTCCTCCTCGTTTCCTCTCAGTTTCCTTCCAGTGTCCTCCCACTTTCCTCCCAGTTTTCTCCCAGTTTCATTTCAGTTTCTTCTCTCTTCTTTCTCATCCAGTCGCGTCACCCTTCAAGGACCTACTAAGTGGTTTTCCCTTTCCTCTTCTCTTCTCTCTCTTTCCTCCTACTTTCCTCCAAGTTTCCTCAAATTTTCCACCGTTTCCGCTGAGGTTGTCCTCCTACACCTCACCAGCTTCTTTTGGGAGTATAGGGAGGGACAGGAGGGACGTTTGTACTGTATAACCCGGGCAGCGAAGCAGCTGGGTTATATCAGTGCCACCACGTGAAGGCTCTCACCAGCACAGTTCCGAACTCCAAACACGTACAAGCATTATAAACACACACACACACACACACACACACACACACACACATTTATTCACAACCGAGCCATTTGGAAATCATCTGTTAATAGGTGGGCAATTTTATCTCAATATGGATGACAGGCGTACGTGGGGTAATCTTGCTGAGTGTGGGTAACTGTCTGGGTCCGATCGTGTGCTGAATGGGGTCGCTCTCCCCGCACTTATATATTCCTTCATATGATCTGTACTGGCAGAAAATCCCGTTTCTGTGCCAACGTCCGAAAAAAGAAAAAGAATTATGCGGTATTGATGTTAAGGAGAATGGGTCGACAGTGGTTCATACCCCAAATGACTTTACATGCATATAGTAAAAAATAATCCACATCGTTGTTCCATATAATATCAAGTCGTGGGCACAACCAAGAGGGGAGTGGGAGACGATTAGCCTGCCCCCCCTCCCTCCACCCTTCCAACAGAATAAAGTGAACTGGAAGGTAGTCAGCTAGTCATTTATCATCATCATCACCATCATCATCATCATCATCATCATCTCCTTTCCCACTCCAAAGTGGGGGATAGGGTTCAGATTTAAAAAAAAATGATATAGATATTAATCAAAGTTTGCCCAGTTGAATGTGCCACACTCCCATTCACTCACCATTATTTTATTTATTCATTTAGGTATTAGTCATTGTTTCCGGGGTTGTTTCCTAGAGTAATTAACAATATATATATTTTTTATGGACCAAATGGTTTCCTGTAAGCCAAGAAACCATTTACAACGCTGGGTGGTAACCATATAACCAAACCATACTTGCTCCCTACTTGTCAAGTGGGTTTGTGGAGGGTTAGTGCCCCTCCCTGTAAAACAAGTAACTCAGAGTCAAATGGCCACCCCGTACGGGATTATGGCGTCTGGCAATAGATAGATAGATAGATATTTTTATGGACTGCTCTCACCCTGGCATTGCATAGTGGCAGTAATTGCATGAGTCTGTATAGTCATCGTGAGAAGCTCATCAGGGTACAGCACTGATAACACGTGTAAAGACATACCACTACACACACTTCTAACGTCCGCGCCCACGCTGGATTGATCTCTTGTCCAGATATGAGGGTGATGGCTTGACAGGGATGTTGTATAAGAAGTATGTGCCTGGGAGTGAAGGAGGCTTTTGTTTAACGCTCTTCTTCCTTGATCATACACGGAGGCAGCTCTGAAAACAAGAGAAAATATCCATACTGTTTTATATTCAGTCTGTCAGATGTATGGACTAACATCATTATATACCTACCAGTGTATATACGTGGAAGGAGAATGAGATATCGACTAGAAGAATGTATGCGAGTGAGGTGGAGGGGGGAAAGGGAGATCGACGATGAGATGGAGGGTTAGAGTGGAGAAATATATGAAAGAGGGTGATGTTAGTTGGAGGGAAGGCAGCTAAATGGTAGGGGACAGGGTGACAGAGAGGAAATTTGTGGCTACCCCATACGGGAGTGAGGCGTTGGGCTATAGATAGATAGTATATATGTGTGTGTGTGTGTGTGTGTGTGTGTGTGTGTGTGTGTGAAAGGGTACCGGTAATATTAAAATTGCAGAAGAATAAAGACTTCGCATTAGTAATAATTTAAAACAAATTTTTAAAGAAACATTCAACTGCATCCCTTATCGAGCATTCATCAGTTTTCAGTATTAGATTTTTTACCGCCTTTCTCTCCCTGTCCCATATTACCTCCTTCCTTCGCTGTCATCCTCTCGTCCGCTCCCTCTGCCTCCCTCTTTGCAACCTTCCGTCCTACCATTCCTACTTCTTTCCCTCCCTAAATCCCTCCCTATCTCACTACCTCCTCTTCAGCCATTCCTCCTACCTCTCTTCCTCCCTGTCTCCATTTCAAAACCATCCTTCCCCACAACAACATCTTCGCCTTCTTCCCTCCCTTCCTATCTTCTTCACTCCCTCCCTCCCTACCTCCCACTCTGCTTCTCTCCCTCCCTCACTTCCTACCTCCCTCCCTCCCACCCTGCCTCACTTTCACCCATCATCCTGCCTCACTTTCGCTCACCTTCCCCAAATCAGCCTTGTCTCGTCATCTTGTTGTGTCCAGAAGTGAAAGTTGGAGAGTGGACCAGATGTTAGAGAGAGAGAGAGAGAGGAGAGTGTGTGTGTGTGTGTGTGTGTGTGTGTGTGTGTGTGTGTGTGTGTGTGTGTGTGTGTGTGTGTGTGTGTGTGTGTGTGTGTGTGTGTGTGTGTGTGTGTGTGTGTGTGTGTGCACTGCTACTGCTACTACAGAATAGTAATCTGTAGTTCCACCCCCAGAAAAAAAAGAACTTGCATCTTCAGGCCTTTATCAACTTTGTCATGATGATGATGATTTGCACCCAATATATTTACTCTTCCCACACCCCAACACCTTCCCCCTCTCCTCCTGCCCCTCTCAGCCTCTAGTCTTATATCCACGGGCTATACCTTAATAGATGGAAGGTAATTCCTAATGGGGACCACCTTGAGCTGCCTTCGTCACTAAATGTAATTGGTTAACGTAATGGGATCCTATAACAACCATGACCATCTAACAAGCTATTATGTGCTACCTTCGTTGAGCACCTGTGTGAAGAGAGGCAACGAAAATGCGTGTTTAAGGCCTACCAATGCTCGGTTATACAAACAACTCTCAATCCCTCCTTCTCTCCAGGTAAGACGGTGTCATAGCGTGGGCAATGATAGCTGGAACGTGTGAGGTAAGTGATAAATATGCTCCCAGATTTTAGTCCTTTTGCAGCTTGATTTCGTGTAGGTCAGTGGCCGAAAAAGACAGTGCTATGGCCCAACAACACGTCCTTTCCATAACAATGTACGTGACCAGCATAACATTCTAGCGTTAATTTACTGTTCCCGCTCGGCATTCACGATGGATAGATGGCAGTTTTTGGCCAAGTTAGAGTAAAAAGAGCATAGTTGGTCCGCTACCTGGCCCAGCACGACGGTGGGATAAAAAACGTTTGTGTAACACAGGGGCTCCAACTGTCACCCTCGTGTTTGTTGCTGTGTCACTTTGGTATCTCTAGGTTTCTCTCTCTTGTCTCCTTATTTCCCTCCTTCCATACCTTTCATTCTTTCCCTCCTCTCTACATATCTGTCTCTGCCATCGAACTTGGAAAATGCTATATCAGTTTGCTTCTCTGTTTGGTGGATAGGTGGGCTGTGGGTCAAGGAGGAGTTTATTATATTTTGAGGTGGTTCCGGATCCAGATACAAGAAATCATAAATTATATTGGCGTTAGCGGAGGTATGCACTCTCTGAACGCTTTGTATTTGCTGTGTCATTTGAGTCTCTCCTCATTTTTCCCATCTCTCACTATTTCCTTCCTTCCGTACCTCTCATTCTCTCTGTCTTCTCTTAATATTTGTTTTTGTGACACTATTCTCCTCATTTCACTCTCCTCTCTTTGTATTTCCTTCTTTATCACTCCTCTCCATAATTTCCTCCTTCCCTGTCTCTCTCCTCATTCCTTTCCTAACCAGACTTTCGTTCTCTCCCTCTTGTTTCACTGCTTTCCTACCTTCTTCACTCCCTCTTCTCTCCATTGTTTTCTCCTTCCTTACTTCTCCTTTCCTTCCTCTTCTGTCCTGTTTTCTTTCTGTCTTACCTTGCCTTCTCACTCATTTTCTCCATATTTCCCTGTTTTCCTATCTCTCCTTCTCTCCCTCTTCTCCCCGTATTTCCTTCCTTCACCATCTCTTCAAGTATCATGTTCACCTTCTCAAACTCTCGCTCTCTTCGTCTTACCGAAACATTTCTTTGCTTCCCTACCCCTCCTTCTCTCCTTCTTCTCTCTCCCCCCCCCCTACGTCTCTCTCATTCTTTCTATATTTCCCTGCTAACTTTCTCTCCTTTTCTCCCCTTATCTCCAAATGTCCCTACTTTCCAACTCTCGTCTCACCCTCTTCCCTCCTTATTTCCTTCCTTCCCTATCACCTCTTTTCTATATTTCCCTCTTCCCCCTCGTCACTACTTTTTAAATAACGATCCCCCCCCCCACCACCACCACACCACACCACACAACACCACACCACACCACCGTCACCACCACCACCAGTCACTGTTGCTGTGTCACTGGTCACCCTCATTCGCCACAATTGTTCTGAAATAAGAGAGAAGGGTGACGCAGGCATTGAGGTGTTGACATAACTTTCAATTATTTGCCCGTACGAAATTAGTCACTAGGGCACGATTCACTGCCTTCCAAATTAGTATCACAATGGCCACGAGTCATACCTGCCCCTTATTTCTACGCCTTTCCACACCTGCCAAAATTCCTACACCTTTCCACACCTGCCCATATTCCTACACCTTTCCACACCTGCACATATTCCTACACCTTTCCACACCTGCACATATTCCTACACCTCTCCATATCTGCCCATATTCCTACACCTTTCCACACCTGCCCATATTCTTACACATTTCCATACCTGCCCATAGTCCTTTACGATAACTCCTTCGCATGTAACTGTAACTCTAATATGAAACAGACAAAACTTAAAGGTGATGGAGTTAAGAGTGATGTTGAATGGGAATATGTGGAAGGGAATTTGTAGTATATTTCTGAGTATACGATAAGGGGTTAAACATGACCAAGATCCGTGGTACCTTCAGCTCAGTAGATGGCCAGAGGTTGTCACATTGTAAGGCTGATGTAACTAGTAATCAAGGAGCTTCTACTCTTTGTCACCGCCTTGCCAGATTTCATTCAACCACAGCATAGAATATAAGTTATGAGTGGCCCAATTCAGTGAGATGAAGGACAAGAGAGTGTAGTGTAAATATCCCAAAATTCAGTGTTCTTGGTCTCTCAGATGATGACTACACTGAGGGGTATTAGTGTAAATAAACCGCTTGCCATCATGGGCTTAGTTCTGTGGTTCAACTTACCCCATTAGATGTTCACAAAAGAACCGCTGCCCCTGTAGTGCCCTGCTACTTTTGATGTTATCCGGGGGCTGTAATTTCAAGTGGTTAGAGAGAGAGAGAGAGAGAGAGAGAGAGAGAGGAGGGGGGAGGAGGTTACTTAGTTACCTGTACAGACCACCGATTTCTTAACTTACTTTTTCCAGTGGTCCCCCCTTCCTCCCCCCCTCCCTCTCTCTCTCTCACACACACACACACACACACACACACACACACGGATCCTTACCTTTGCTTCTCCCACTAAGCTGGGAGGAAGATTCATTATGCATTCATTCTGTTGTTTGTGCCAACCCTACCTTCCCTCTTCCCTATTTTTTACCCATCACCCCAAAACAACCACGAATTTCCATGTTTTCTTGGGGTAATATTTTGTTTCTGTCCTTTCCGTATTTCACGTATGTAAGACAGAAATAACCTCCTGTTTTTTCGTGTTTTTTCGACGTTTACAGCGAGCAGGTTTTTCGTTTATTGTCGGTGTTTTTTTTTCCACTCTTGTTCAGGCACACAGAGCATATTTCTTCATCTTTATTTTCGACTTTTCTCCATATACCCCAAAATATATTACCTTCGTCTTTTCAGGTATAGTTTCCTTCGAGCTTCTGTTTTTCATACATTAGGCATATATAAACTCAATTTGTGTTCATATTCTTAACGAATGAGAGAGAGAGAGAGAGAGAGAGAGAGAGAGAGAGAGAGAGAGAGAGAGAGGGAGAGGATGCTGTGTATACTTGCTTTTTATTTTGTATATCTGTGTGTGTGTGTGTGTGTGTGTGTGTGTGTGTGTGTGTGTGTGTGTGTGTGTGTGTGTTTGCGCGTTAGTTCTCTGTCTATGTATGTATATACGTCTATAGGAGAGAGGCAAGCTGACAGAGACGACTTAAGTGTTGGTAATCTCTGGGACATCATGCCTAGTCGTTTCTAAGTCAATCCAATGGCCTCTTTGTCACTGCTTTATGAGTCAATTTACTCTTTGCCTCACTCTCTCTTCATCCACCAACAGCTTCCTTCTGAATCTTTTTATGTACAGAGAAGGTCAGTTGGTCTTTGGTTGTAAAATAGGCTATGTGGTATCTCTTCCGTGAGACTTTGACAGGCTCTCCTCCACCCACCAGTCCACCGTATAGCTTAGAAAAAGATTAATCCATTACATTATTGTTCTACTGATTAATTTAGCAGGATCTGAATTGATTTTTATATAGTTTCCAATCGGATTGAAGGAAGCATTAATCTTGTTGCTAATTCATATTCGCCATAACTCCTTTCTCACCCGCAACTCTTCCTCACCCTTCCCTTCCTCACTCACACCTCTCATTCCCTCTCTCACCACTCCCACCTTTATCATCTGCTATCACTACCCAACCCTTCCCTTCCCTACTCAAGCATCTCTTTCCCTCTCTCTCTCTCCCTGTCTCCCTCTCTCTTTCCACGCTTCCTTTCCCCTTCCTCACACACACACTCCTTCCTCTCCCTCTTCCCATCTCCCTTCCTCTCTATCTTCCCTCTTCCTTTCTTTCTCCCCATTTCCCTCCTCTCTTCCTTCCCACTTGCCTATCCCTCCCCGTTTCTCTTATCTCCCGCCTCTCCTTTACCCCTCCACCGTCTCTCCCTTACCCCGTCCGTCTCTCCTTACCCCCTCCCTCTCCCTTACCCTTCCCCGCTCTCCCTTACCCCTCCCCTCTCTCCCTTACCCCTCCGTCTCTCCTTTACCCCGTCCGTCTCACCCTTACCCCCCGTCTCTCCCTTACCGCCTCCTCCGTGTGTCCGGGTAAGGTGATAGCATCTGGAAGTCGCTGAAAGCAAGTTCTGGTCAGTGACACCAAGTACTGTACCGTCCATATATGGTGCTGACTGTGTGCTGAGTGGAAGTAGGGTAGTAGTAGTAGTAGTAGTGGAAGTAGTAATGGTAGTAGTAGTAGTAGTAGTGGTGGTGGTGGTGGTGGTAGTAATAGTGGTAGTAGTGGTGGTGGTGGTGGTGGTGGCATGATGTACTCAGGTGTAGTAGGGAGGTGTAGATGTGGTGGTGGTGATGAGGTGGACAGGTGTGGATGGTGGAGGTGGTGTGATGTGCTGTGATGTGGCAGTTTGTTGTGGTGTGGTGTGGATGATGGGTAATGAAGTCTGGCACTGTGATAACATCTACTACAACTATTTCAAGTGAGCACATGCACTTTAACCACTGCAGTATTAATTATCTTTCTTTCTCTCTCTCTCTCTCAGAGAGAGAGAGAGAGAGAGAGAAAGTGTAAATTTTTCCCTGTAGTACACATTTCAGACACTCCTAAATAAACACACACACAAACACACAAACTTATGTATACAGAACAGGCGAAACTTGGAATGTGACATCCGTAAACTTTCAGGCAGAAAAATTTCTTAGCGAATATATAGCCGATCGAAAGTTAGGTTAGGTCACTTTGGGCAGGGTTTGGTCTGATTAGGTAATTTTTGGTTGGGTTGGCTTCAGTTCGACTAGATATAGACGGATTAGGTTAGATTGCTTTAGAATACGTCGGTTTTGATAGGTTGTGGGTTGGGTTTTATTTGGTTGGGTTAGGCTGGGTTAGGTTCGGTTGGATTAGGTCATTTTAGGCTTCACTGGGTTGGGTTAGGTCGGGTATGGTATGGTTAAGTGAGACTGGGTAGGATTAGGTAGGGTTAGATGCGGTTAGGCTGCGTCAGAATTGGTTAGGTTAGGTATGTGGAGGTTACGTGAGATTGTGAGGTTAAAAACAATTAGACTGGGTTAGATGAGGTTAAGTTATATTAGGTTGGGTTAATTTGGGTTCGATTAGGTCATTCGAGGTTAGGCAGGGTTCAGTTAGAGTAAATATAGATAGGTTAGTTGAGACTAGGCCTATATAAATTGGTTTATGCATTACGGTCTATTGTTGGTCGGTCCTTCCAAAGTCAAATATCACAGGAGGTGGGCGTGGTTTTGTGTGTGTGTGTGTGTGTGTGTGTGTGTGTGTGTGTGTGTGTGTGTGTGCGCTCGCTTCGTGTTTCGTCTATTTTATATATTTTGTGTGTGCCTTGTGTGACTGAAACTTAGTGTTTGTATGTTTCACTTTTCGTGTGACTGAGGGTGGACTGCTTAAGAATACCGCCCTTCATAGT
The DNA here is from genome assembly GCF_032717465.1 of Coenobita brevimanus. Classification (NCBI taxonomy): domain Eukaryota; kingdom Metazoa; phylum Arthropoda; class Malacostraca; order Decapoda; family Coenobitidae; genus Coenobita; species Coenobita brevimanus. Next base: position 40,947 of record NC_136957.1, read on the forward strand.
TACGATTCCTCTTCCTCAGTATAGCATATGTTTTTAGTTTATTTAGCTCTCTCTTGACGATTGTATAAGAGCTTCGTGGAAAATACTAGAACTAGAAAGATGGCAGTAGATACAGCCTTGTGTACCAGATATCCTGCCCAAGTTTCATTAGCAGATATCTTGCCCAAGTTGAATAAAGTCGTCTGAAGTAAGAATAAGGTTGAAGAGACGTTGCTGTACTGAAAGTCGTTGGATATGCCTTGTTTTATGTCTTTTCGTATGTGGCTGCGAGATAACAGACTCAGGGTCAGTCTTTTATGGCAAGCGTTAATAGATATCTCAGTGCTTTGCTTAATATGGAGGTTAATATGTCAATGGAATGTTTCTGAAGCTTTCCGCCTCCTCTCAAGTAAGGATGTTTACTGTCTTTTACACCGAGAGGTAGGGCGTGGGGCATGAGGAGCGAATGTTAGGTCAGTCTGTGTCTCAACGGTGCACATCACGGGACGGGAGACAACCGCCGATGCATAAGAGATATTAGGCTTGGGAGTTGCATGCAACTCCTTCACCTTCTTCCTTGCATCGTAAAAGGTAATGCCCTCAGTCGCTTTCTCAGTGCAGACATCTTTCTCCTCCTTCAATTTGGGACAAACCCTCGAGGAAGTGGAGTGAGCATCCTTACAGTGAAAGCAGCACTCAGGCTCGGATGTACAGTTGTCAGCAGAGTGACTTACAGCCGCACACTTGCCACACACGATGTTGGAAGCCCGACAAATCTTTTCATGATGTCCATAGAGCTGACATTTTGAACAACGAAGGGGATTCGGGATGTACAGTCTTACATTTACAATTTCATATCCTACTTTGACATTTGTAGGTAGAAAAACTTTGCCAGAAGTGAGGACAACAGTGGCTGTCTTCATCCTTACGCCTTCCTGATAACGAGTGATGAATCTGGCATCAATTACATCCTTCTGAGCAAGTTCCTGTATGATCTCTTCCTCACTCATCACCATGAGATCCCTGCAAGTGATAACACCCTTGCAGGAATTCATGGATGTTGGGATCTTGGCTTCGATATCATGGCAGTGAAACTTGCGCAGCTTTAGCAAGTCTTTAACCTGAGCTGAGTTGAATGTCTTTACTAGGAGGTCCCCATTTCCAAGTTTTTTTACTTGTTCCACCTCTCCCGCACAGTGGTCAATCACCTTCTTGACAATGAAGGGATTGAGTCTGGACAGGGGAGTGGAACCTAGTGCATGAAGCGTTACGAAGGTCGCGTTATTTACAGGTATGTCAAGCGGGGAACGAGTCTGGCGTCCGTCAGTCTGGGGCCGGTCAGTCACGGTAGGGATGTCGTCAGGACTACCTCCCCCCCTGAAGGGGGGGAAGGCAGTAGGGGCGTCCGTCATAGCTACCACTTCCCCGTGAAGGGGAAGTGGGAAGAGAGAGAAAAACGACCAAGGGGAAAAGTACCTGGGGAAGACCCACCTAGGCTGAGATTACCCTCTCAAACCACTCTCGGGAGGACGCGCCTGTGTGTAACACACCCCAGAGCGATCAGTGGGGGGTACACTCCAGAGGTGAGTAAGCAAAGGCAATCTCAGAAATTAGATATAGACACCTACTATATCTACTAAGGCCAGGGAGGAAAATGAGGTCTAGCTAACCTAACTTTATTGAAAAACGCACTAGTGGCGAAAAAAACAAAAAGCTAACGCCGGTGAGGCAACCCTGTAGCTAGAGGAGAGCTCAGAAACACGTCTTCCTTCTCCACGACCATTCATCAAAGTCCAGGAAGCAGCAAAGACAGCAACAATATTAATACTCGAAGGAAGGCCAAAAGCAGAGTACAGGAACCAGTTTATGTCAACGTTTCGCACACAAAGCTTCTTCAGGAACATCATTACTGGACAACACTCCACTCCTTAAACAGACCCAAGCCTGACTGGTAGTGCAGGATTGTGTACTTGTGTTCTGGTCACCATTCAGGCTTAGGTCAATTTAAATAGTGAAGCACTGTCTACTGGTGTTGTTCCTGAAGAAGTCTTGGGGCAGAATGTTGCAAGTGGGATTCTGTACTCTGCTTTTGGTCTTTCTCTATATACAGCAGCGAATACACCATAATTTTACTGTTTATCTTCCTTATGAAAGCTTACCCAGAATCCATCTAAATGAAACGAGTATTTCCCCATCCAATTTTTATCCCATACTTCACACTCGGGACGATTTGCATCAGTATATGACCGATTCCCGCCTCAGTGTTACGAGTCCTTTGACGGAAGGTAATCGAATATTGTTTTTGCTGGGTTTTATGGGCCGGCTAAATGCCTCACATAGTAAAGCCTCTAGTCATACAAGCCTCCGCACGCAACATACTGGTGAAGCACAAATGGTGATGGGTTTCTGTAGTAAGAATGACGCCAGATCCAATATTAACCCTCTGCAGTTCGGGACAGCTCTAGTATTACGCAAGTCTAATTGAATGTTGTTTTTGCTCAGTTACAGTCTATGGACCAGGTTAATGTCTCTCACATTGGGAAGCCTTAAGTCTTACAAGGTTAGGCACGCAACACAGAAGCACAAATGGTGATGGGTGTCTGTAGTGAGAGTGATACGTAAATGTGTTATAATGATTCATCCCGTCAGTCTGCAATATGAACCAACAGGGTGATCACATATGCAAGTATGTCCGTGAGCAAAAAGCCTCCAACACCTATCTGCCAGTGGAGGGAATGGAAGGGTGCCACATGAACTAGTTTCTTGTGATAGCAATATGAAACACACAAGAGAAAGGTATCAGAAGGAACGATACTCTCATTTGACAAGAGTGAGAAATACGGAAAGTAGGACGCAAGGCTGGCAGAGAATTTTGACTCCACATGACAAGACTTAATATCAGGATTCTCTTTAAATGGCCGCCTTGGTTTGAGTTACCCTAAAAACAGATCACGAGACAAAAACGCTTTCACTGAGCGACCATGGATCTCCAGCTGAAAGAATATTGATGGTTAAATAGTAGTGATATGTACGTTGGTCTGCTGTAACATCACATATTAGTTCTGTAGTGTGTTTGTATGAGCAAAGTGCAAACACCAGTAGATTACATGACCTCCCCCCCTTTCCTTGCGCGCGCACCCCCCGAATTCCTCGTCCAGCAGCGGTGGCAGCAACATCTCTCCTCATCATGGCCTCGTCTACTACTGCTCCAGCCTACGACCCGTTGAGGGGGGCTAATCATAGGAGTACTGAGCCTGAAGGAGGAGTGCAGACCATCACCATCACCGGCACCGTGAAGTGGTACAGCATCAGGGCGAAGTACGGGTTCATCCGGCGCCAGGATACTGGCGTCGATGTATTTGTGCATCGCTCAGCGATCGCTGCTATAGTGTTCCTCCTCGTAACATAGGGTTTGGGTGGAGTCACCCCCTCCCTACACTAATGCCATGTTTCCTAACCCTACGATGTATAACGCCTGTGGTTTGTGTAGTAGGAATGATACATAAACATAACTCATACTAATATAACTGTAATGAAAGTGCTGACATGTATCAAGGAAGAATAAAACTATTCTGCATACTATATTATACGATAATAGAGAAACGTGGCATAAAAATTTGGCAGTGTTGCTCTAAAAATATTCTAATTATTATTTACTTCCCCAACACTTCTAACATTGCTAATTAATTTAGCAAGTATAATTGCAAGAAAATTTGAAGGGATAAAAGTGGGAAGAGGCGATCCTTTCATAATTAAAATAAATATATCAAACAGCTCTGGGGTGGCAGCACTCACGCGACACGTGTTTGTGTGTACGCTGTGGGAGGTCACCAACCCCCTACAGGATTTAGGCCTATTGGGGAAACCTCTATAAAAAAAACGCGCCGTGACTTTTACCTCAAGGGTGGTGCGGAAATAAAGTCAAAATTATAATCCATACATAAAAATGGAAGTAAAAAACCATGGATGACACATAACAAAATCTAGCAGAGAGAGAGAGAGAGAGAGAGAGAGAGAGAGAGAAATAATAATAATAATAATAATAATAATAAAACTTTATTTCCACTAAACAGTGGGTATTCTTATACATTATACAGTAGTACAGCATACAGTATGAAAGTTCTATACACAATATAATACAAGTTGATACATATGGTGGAGAATAGTGACAGAGAGGTAAATGGTTTAAAAGGTGTGGGGACACTTAGGTTAAAAATAGATCAATTAAGGGATTTAGGAACGAAGGCAGTGGGAAGGATTAAGACAGATGGGATTGTAAGATTAGGGAGTTTGAGCAATAGGGTAGAATGTATGCTCTCAATAAAAGTATAGCAATTATCAACGGCTAATTATTATACAGGTGTTGATGGTGGGGGTCTATATTTATAGGAGGTGTTGGTGGTGGAGGTATAGCGGGTGTTGTTGATGGGGGTGTTGTTGGGGGTAGGGGTATAGGGGGTGTTGGTGGCAGGGGTATAGGGGGTATTAGAAAAACGGAGATCACAAGAGGGAAACAGTGTCAAGGTCATCGCTGATGGAGAGGTCAGCTCGGAAACGTGGCAACAGTGCAGGGAGGGGGTGACTCCACCAAAACCCTACGTTTCGATCTGTCAGACTATACCTCTTCTCGGCGCCCCTCGCTCTCGTTACGCCAGGGCGAGACAGTGGAGTTCCACATTCACCAGACACCGAAGGGTCCCGAGGCTAGAGACGTCACTGGACCGGGAGGTGCAGCTGTGCAAGGCTTTGCCAATGCACGGCGGCGCCGGCCTGGGGATCCCCGATGTCCTGAGGATGTGGATATTGTCGCCATGTGCATCGCGACGGCGAAGGCTTTCTGTGGCGATGACAAGGCAGCTATGCTCGTTCTACTCCCCGAAATCTTCGAGAAGAACTGGCTGCCACGCCTTGTCATCCCTCAGAGCTTCGCTCGTGATGCTCGGCCAACCCCTCGTCAGGAGCGTCACACCACCTCGCTGCAGCCTCCTAGACCCCGCACAACACCGCGGAAAAAGCTGCAGCTTGACGCTCCTCTTAACAGAGCGACTGCCTCCTCCTGCACTACCTCTGCCCCGCCCATGGACACCGACACCGCCGGCGATCACCGCCCGCCGTCAGTAGCTGAGGGAAGGGTCGCCTCTCCTGTCCTTTCCATCCTACAGGAAGAAAGCGACCACACCTCCCCCTCACCACCTAATGCTGTCGTGAACCTCCAGGCCACCGAGGAGGCATGTACCTCTCCCTCCCCACCACCGACATCGAACAAGAAGAGGAAGAGGAAGAAACAGCCTAAACCACCGCCACCTGCCGAGATAGATCCTGAAGGCACTACTCCACACGCTTCTGAACCTGACCTCAGCTATAACGACACCCTCAGCAAGGCAGAAATTTCCAGCATCGTAAAGTCGGCCTTTAATCCCGACATTCTCCTAGGCCGTCTAAAACAGACAGACGTATCCTTATTTTCCAAACTAACCAGCCTCAGCAGTTCCTCGTAGAGGCTGCTCCACTGACATCTCTGATAACTCTGGCGGGCTCTCCACCCTGAGCCCGGGTCCATTTTCATAATAAAATGGACGAATCTCAACAACAACAACGCACCCCCCCCCCATACATACATCTACACCCAAGCTAATCAGTTTCCACATCTTAAAGTTGTACAAACCTACCTACGTGCAAGATATACAAGGAAAGTTATTACGAAAATGGTTATGGTCATCATCTTGCTCGTTCATTGGCGAGTTTCCTTAATTGGCCTCTGTGTGTGGTTTATGGCTTCTCTCTAGACTTGAAGGACTTGTATCTCAGTACTTGAAGCTTATTGATTCCTTGTTTTTTATACTGTGATAATTATAGGTCTTTCACAATAACCTGGCCCATTATTTTCGTCCTTCATACATATATCTCCTGGTGCATTTTCTCGTCCTTCATACATACATCTGCCACCCACTTCTGTATTACCTTCACCTTCACTTGGTAGATTTTTGTCCTGTATACCTACTTCGACCATCTATTTCTATTGTACACTCACTTTAAGCTGGTCCAAATTTACGTCTTCCATACAAACTTCACTTATCAATCATTCAGTCAGTCAGTCAATCAATCTAACTGTCTACCTGTCTATCACCAGATGCCTTAATCCCGTCAGGGGTGACCACAAATGAATCACCTCCATGTCACCCTTTCCTCCTCCATATGGCGACCTTCTCTGCAACTCACGCCCCCTTTTCTCACCTCAACCCTTCCTCTCTAACTTCACTCCCCTCCACAGTTTCTCGTATTGAAATAGATAATTTTCTGACCTGAAGTTTCCTTGTCTTGCTTCACTCCTATCCAAAGGCCTCTCGTATTGAAATAGTAATCCTCTCATCTCAAACCCTCTCCTACTTCTCTCGTCTCCAAAATCTCTCATATTAAATGCGATACACTTTCTGGTCCACCTCGGTCTCTTAAATTGGTCTCGGGTCCTCAAGGCACAATCAAAAGCTGTAGGTGTTTCGTCTGGGCAATAAAACGATTTCTTTGAGACTTCCCTTCCAGTTTATTGGCTGTAAAATCTACCGTTCTTGAGTTTTCGGTGATACAATACATTTTGTGTTCTGGCATGACATATAAGTTAATTGTGCATCTTTTTTTTTTTCTTTTGAGAGAGAGAGAGAGTGGGTGAGTGAGTGTGTGCGTGCGTGCGTCCTTTACCGCAGCATTTTGTAAGTAGAAAATGGAAAACTTTGACCAGTTCCCTTTCGCTACCTCAGTCCATGTAATAAGGTGCTGGAATTTCCTATCAGCAAAAGGCATGGTATCACTTTTCTCTCATGTCATCTCAGTTTATATTTTTATTTTTATATTTTCCTTTTCCCTACTTTCATTTATTCTTTCCCCCATTTATATCCTCCACACTTCTACCTTCGTTAATTCTTCTCCTCATTGTAATTTTCCTTATCAGGCAAATCACTTAGGATCCTCGCAAGCCTGTACTTAGAGCCGGTAGCATCAGTGGTTATAATCATTCCAAGCAGGAAAATTGTACACTTGAAATACACAGCCTCTTCGACTTATGGTCCTCCTCATTATAAAGGGTGAGGCATAAGTCTGTAGGCATATGGAAAGGACACATCTGAGGTTATACTGTGTGTGTGTGTGTGTGTGTGTGTGTGTGTGTGTGTGTGTGTGTGTGTGTGTGTGTGTGTGTGTGTGTGTGTGTTCGTTATCGTGTTCGTGTTCTTGAGGCAGTTCTGCTTCATCACCAAACTAGCTCTCATAACATCTCTAACCAACACCGATGACTGGCACCTCAAATCACTACCTCCCTCGACCAGTGCCCAGTTATCAAGCCTCTTCCCCTGTATGTTGCTGAGAGGAGAATTGGGTGATATTTTTATAGCCTCGTGACTGACTTGAGATGGCACAGTACTCGTTACCAACAGTGTATCAGGCGCCTTGGTCATAATTCTTAGTCCTTTCAAAGAGATTACATTTAAACGATTCAGTTTAGGTTTAGGATGGATTAACTTGCCTACCTGCTTACCTGCCTGTGTGCCTGCCTGTCTGCCTACCTAATTACCTACCCACTTACCTGTGTGTCCCTGCGTGCCTGCCTGTCTTCCTACCTACCTACCTACCTACCTGTCTACACACACACACACACACACACACACACACACACACACACACACACACACACACACAAAGGCTAGGGAGACATGTTTAAGGCTATTTAGTGATGAGATGAACCCCGTGATAAAACTAGCAAGGTTTTGTTTGGTGTGTCCTGCCCACTGTTTCTCCAACCCACAAACCTGTTTATTTATTTCCACATTAAGACAAACCCCCCATTTACCATATAGTTATCGAAGTTCCTATTTATTCTCTTAGTTATTATTTATCTTCTATCTTAATTATCCATAGACTACCCCAAAGCTGTCTCATTATTACCATACTAATCAGATCCACCTCTTTCTCAGACACTGTTTCTCAGTGTAATTATTTATCCCAAAACCAATTTATTCTCCAGCTCAGCTAAACCCACCTTTATGTGTTAGTTTTATGTTTTTCCTTTTTAATATTAACTTGCCTTATTGTGAAACGTTTGGTGGTTATATAAGTGAAGACAAAGGATTAAGTAAGCAGTCCTAAACTCTGGTTGAGACAGAGAACGTTGATAAGGCAAAAGAATGATTATAAATGTATGTCGACCCAGCATCCTAGCCGTCAATTCTCCAAGTCTAGAGAGAGGGCCGAGGGAGCGCAGTGGTGAATGGAGTCAGTGTGGACCGCGAGTGAGCTAAGAGAGGACGGACGCCCCTGTCACTCCCTCCAGGGACAGTGTCGCGGCTGTGTTAGTGGTTCGGTTCCTTACTCTCCTGCAGAAGTCTCACCTCGAAGCCTCCTTCCCCTCGTTCACAAGTCTCAAAAGCCTCCTTGAGCACCTACAGCAGTATTTTTCCCCTCCTGCAAAAGTCTCAAAAGCTTCCTTGAGCACCTACAAATCTCATTCAGTGGCCTACTCCTCCTCCAGAAGTCTCAAAAACCTCCTTCACCCCCCTGAAGAAGTCTCACCCAGTCCCCTTCCCTCCTGCAGAGGTCCCACCTCAAAGCCTTATGGTTTACATGCAGTGTATTTTTCTGGAATAGAACAGTGAATTTACCTAACATTTTCTGAGTGTCGATGATCCTGTTAGCTCCGTGATAATGAGGGACGGCATCAGTGCTTAGGACGATTGTGTGATACCATTCCGGCAGAAGTAACTAAAACTCCATTAGTATATTTCTTTACAACGAAGCATCTTTAGGCTGGTTGAGAAGGTTGCAGAGAACCTTCAAGACACAGGAGGTTCACCTGAAAGGATAAATACGATTCAGGCAGATATAAGGACAAGACACAGTTTTTTTCGCTACGACAAGAGTACAAGCCTTCAAGCTGGTTGAGAAGGTAGCAGAGAACCTTCCAAATAGAGGAGGTTCAAGTCCAAGGATGATGGTGGAAGAGATGAGACTTGGCGACGGAGGCAAGACTGAGGGTGTTGGTGGCGGTGGCGGGGGTCTACAGGCAGGCCAGTGGAGCGCCGACCCCGAGACTGGGCTATCCCCTCTTCCTCTCCTGCCACGGCTCAGAGCCGCATGCAACCTTCACCCCGAGGTACTATCCAACAACTGGGTACACTCTGCTGCACGTGCCATTCACACCTTTGAACTCAACCCATTCATTACACAAGCCTCCGACACACCCAGCTCGTCCTACCATCCACAACCACCGTGGAACACCCCATTGTTAAATCTCCTTCTCCCTCACTCACCAACCAAAGCCCAAACTCCCACCCAACAGCTCCGTCAGGAGGGCCTTCAGCGTATAGCCCTCCTCACTCCACTGAACTCCACCACCTACTACACTGACGGCTCCGTTGCTGCATCGAGAGCCGGTGCTGCCTTCGTCTGCGGAGACAGAACATGTGGCTTTCGCATCACCAACGGAGCCTCCACTCTACAGGCTGAACTGACTGCCATCTCAGCCGCCCTTTCAGATGCCCTTGCCAACGCCCCTGCATCCACAGTCATCATCCACACAGACTCTGCAACTGCTATGCACACGCTACGACGATCCCACCATACCGACAACATCTAATTAACCTCTGACATCCTAGCCACCGCCCAAAAAATCCACGACACTGGAGGATCAATCACCATTCACTGGGTCCCCAGCCATGTTGGCATAGCTGGAAATGAAAAAGCCGACAAGATCGCAAAGAGCGCCATTGAACACCCTCACACTGACATCAACATTTCAACTAGCCTAAGCCACATCAAGCGCACCATAAAACAGAAGGCGCTCACTCTCAACCGCGAAGATCACCAAGTACACGTACAACTGGGCTCACCTTCTGCCATGTGGTTTGCCATGGCCACACAATACAAGCCACTAAAAATTACCAAATCCATTGACAACAAAACACTTACGCGCCTACACCGTCTTCGTGTGGGATACATGTGCCGGAGTAACCTTATCACCACAGATAACGACCCCACCACTGAATGCTCACACTGCAAAATGATCACGCCCTACCCACTCCTACATTACATCCTCCGCTGTCCAGCCACTTCCCGCATCAGAACAAGCTCCCGATACCCAAACCCCGACATCCCTCGGTCCCACACTAAAGCAAAACCTGAAAGCACACTTAGAAACACTGCCGCCACAGTTGTTGCCACCTCCCACCTTCCCACTCTCATTGAAGTAGTGCGTAGCACTCCCCCTCCAACTTAAAAAAAAAAAAAAAAAAAGACTGAACAAACAACTACTCTCAGCCCATAACCCACCAACTGGGCTAATATATGGCCCGGTCCCCTCTACAGGGGGGGAAAATCTTTGAACGAACGAACGAACGAACGGGCTGGTGACACTGATGGAGGCGGCTCTGGCCAGGCTAATCAACCTGACCCCATTGACAAGTGGTCTCAACTCGACCCACAGCCAAATGCAAGGTAGTGTGCTTTGAAATTGTCGATGATAGTATGATGATGGTGATGATGATGATGATGATGATATAATGATGATGTGGACCTATAGCAATGTGGTATTAAGTCGACCCATAGCTAGTTGCAAGGTATTTGGCCATAGCACTTTAATCTGGTCGTGTGTATGATGATGATAATGACTGATGGTTTTATTCTGCACAGTCATGACCAAGAGTTCATCGGAATTTCTCAGCCAGCATTGCGTCGTATCTTGCGTATTTCTCTTTCCTCCCCACAGACAGGGAATATCCTTCCTTCCCATACTCTTTTTTTGTGTACTTCATATTGCTATCACATAGAGATAGTTCATGTAACAGCCCACATTGCCACAACCGGTAGGGAATGTGGGCAAACTTTGGCTGTCCCGTACCACACCACTCTGAGATTTTAACCTTCCTGTATTGCAACGTAGTATATTGATGATGTGAGCTTAAAGCAAGGTACTGTGTTAGTACTGTCCTTGGGTGATGATGGGAACGGTGAGACTTGCACGGAACCACTTTCATTTTGCTACTACTGGCCAGAACTACTGATGATAAGGGTTCGTTATTGCTTGTGTTAATTCTTGGTGATGACGGCAACCTGTTGCAAGGCAAAAAAGTCAACTTTTCTCCTCGGTCTGTAACTTTAAAAGGTAGTAAAGAAGAGATGACTGAGATAGCGTGATCGAGTTATAGTGTCCAGTCACTAGGCGTACAACGTATCCGAGAGGGCAAGGGTAAATTTGTGACCCTTATTTTCTGCAGCATTTGTCGTTGTCACGTGGAGAGACAGGCTGACGAATGAGGATATAAAGGAGCGTTGTGGTGTGGATGTGGATGTGATAGGAAGCGTTATGAGGAACACACTGAGGTGGTTTGGCCATGTGGAGAGGATGGAGGGTGAAAGACTGACGAAGAGAGTGTATGTGAGTGAGTTGGAGGGGGGAAGAGGGAGGGGGAGGCCGAGGATGAGATGGAGGGATGGGGTGGAGAGGTATATGAGAGAGGGGGGTGTGAGTTGGGAGCAGGGCAGTGAAATGGCGGGGGACAGGGCGACTTGGAGGCGATTTGTTTGTGGCCACCCCAAACGGGATTGAGGCGTCCGGCAATAGATATATAGATGGATGGTACCACTGGAAAACAGCTTTCACCACAGTTTAAATATGTGAAGCAGAGAGATTTAAGGTAACTATAAATTAAACTTCTAAAAATAACTCGTAAAAAGTACCCTAGTGGTGCAGGTGGCCGGCCTTCTCCCGGCTGTTTGTCTTTACTTGGCACGGACGAGTACATCATATTATCTGGCTGGTGGAGAGAGAGAGAGAGAGAGAAGGCTCCATTTCTCACATCGTCAAGTGGAAGGTAATCTCTATCTCTCCTTATACCCTAGATAGATTGAAAGATAGACAGATGAGCAAAGATTAGTTTGCCCCTTCTACCCTAGAGCAATATAGTCTCCGTCATAACCATTCCGAGAACATCACTTCAATTTTCCTTCTTGTTACCGCCAGACGATTTTATTCAGCTTAGGAAGGATGACCTCGAATAAAAGCTTTTCGCGGTCACCTACATTCCAGTTCACGGTACTCTGAATGACAGTGGTAGCGTACGAGCCAAAATCCACCATCATTAGTCTACAGTATAGCCCTTGTTACGGTATATTTCCCTGGTGTGCTTGTAAGTGTGGTGTCGCCTTTTGTTCCATATTACAGGTTGCAGTGTAGACTTCGGAGCTCCCTTTTCTCAGCGATTTATTGCGTGTATTGCACCTCGGCCTCTTACTGGATGTTATTAGGAAAGTTGTTGTTTGTTTCTCGCTTTTTTCAGCTGGAATAATCCCTTCAGTAGGAGAGGCTTTATGTTAGAAAATAAAGCAGCGTAAAAAACGTAAATTCTGGTTAAAGAGGATCATGACCATTGTATTATAACTGGGAACGCGAAGGGGAAGTCAAGTACTGTCCTATGATTTAACGGTAATTAAAGGGACACCTGTAATTAAAGGTGATTAGCCCACATCCCTCACTGCAGGTACGGAAAGGTGAGACGTGTCCTATCCTCATCAGGTATTTCAAAAATTGTCGTAACCAATAGGGAGCTTGTCTTTACATTTGCGCTTTCAATTTTAATACTGAATCCTGGCTGCAGCATCCAGGTGACGTACTGTTTATTCTTGTTGTTACCAGACGATTTTATTCAGCATAGGAAAGGTCTGTCGTACTGGAGGGGTCATCTCTTCCTGTTCTATAAGTCTGTCCTGTGTTGAATAAAACTGGAAGAAAATATTAAGGAATGAAGAAGGCATTCCCAGGGTCAGAGAGTTGATCAAGCAGACCTAAGTGTGTGTGTGTGTGTGTGTGTGTGTGTGTGTGTGTGTGTGTGTATCTTTTTCTCGCTGTCATGGACTCACCTAGGTATTCCACTGAGGCAAACATCATACCCTTATACTTAGCGGAGGGAACATATCGCGGTCAGGGGGTTCATCTGTCCATCCTCGAGTTTGGCATCAGTTGGGATTCGGAATAATCTTTTTAGTCGCGTATTCTCGTCAGGTAAGTAAGCTCCCTAACACCTTTTCCTTACCGGTTTATTTTTGCTTGCATCTCATTAATAATTCCTTGCATGTTATTTTTGCCTTCCATGATGGTGTTTAAAAGATATACGCAATATACGGGAGAGTAGTAAAGCACACTATGGAAAATAATTCGCTATGGATAAGGTGTCAGGGAGCCACCTTAACCGACGAGAATACAGGCCTTAATCCCATCAGTCTGAGCATTATTTCCTTCACTACTGCAGACAGAGTGGCACAAAAAAGAAGATATGGAACGTTGTGGTGGCGCTGTGGATGTGCTGGTGTTTTTAGAGAGAATGGAGAATGCGAGACTGACTAGGAGAGTATGTGAGTAGGGTGAAGGTGGAGGGGCTGTGGGAGAAACCGAGGATGAGATGGAGGGGTCGGGTGGAGAGGTAGATGAGTGAGGAGGTTGTAAACTGGAGAGAAGGAAGCGGGATGGCAAAGGACAGAATGACCTGGAAACGATAGATTTGTAGCCACCCTTTCCTAGATTCAGGTATCTTACTATAATACTCGAAGACAAATTAGAAGAGGCCTGGTCTAAGCTGAATGAAAACGTGTGGGTGATAAGAAGATACCGATGCCGAGAAACGTTTGTATATAGAAAGGATTAATGGGGGCCTTCTAACAAATTTACAGATACCGAATAACGTTTGCATATAGATGGGATTAATAGAGACTTTCTGGTCGATATACCGACACTGAAAAACGCTTGCATATAGAAGGGGTTAATGGAGACTTTCTAACCACGTATTCAGCGTAGGTCAGACGGGTTCACCTGACAGCACCCCTTCACCTCGCTCTCTTCTGCCCAGCGAGAATAAAACGGAAAAGACGTGATCCTATCGTATCTGGGAGTCCGGGGAGGTGCCAGATTCAGTCACGTTGTTACTACACGTGCGAATTTCCCGCTACTGAGTGAAATCTTCCCGGGTTAATGCCTTGAATCCCGGTGATGTCCATTCTTTTTTTTAAGTTTATTCTTGTTATTATAGTCTTTGTTTTCATCTGACGGAACCAGACCACTCCCACAAAGAGAATGCTAAGTCGTGGTTGCGTGAAATTCAGTGGGCCTCAGTTAAGAGATAGAAATGAGTCTCCTTGGTTACTAGTCAAATCTGCTCTCCAGCACGAATGCATAAAAAAATACCCCGCCGAATTGAAAGGGTTAAATTTGTTATCAAGGAAAAGGAAAACAAAAGTTTATAAGCGATAGTTTTCCACCGTTTAGCCGCAGTTCCTTCTTCCATGCTTAAAAAAATAAAAAAATAAATTGTCCCTCGGCTGAATAAAATCGTCTGGCGTTGGTCATAGAAACTGGTTAACTCCTTCAGTCCGATGACACAGTTTTATTTTAATTCTGTCTGTCTATTCCTGTCTCTCTGTCTGTCTGTCTCTCTCTCTCTCAAGACGATTTTAAACTTGGAAAAGACCCTTAATGGCGAAGGGGTTAATGAAGGCTAGATATAACCCCTCCAGTTCGACAAATCCCCTTTAAGCTGGATAAAATCGTCTGGAGATTGCACGAATAAGATTACAGTACTCGTAGTGAAAGGGTTGTGTACCACGTTAGCCACACCGCACACCCTCACTCCTCGAATTCTAGGACAGTGAATGAAACGAGGTACACTTAAGAGACATAAAAGTTCTGCCTGGTATTCTGCTGCTGCCACTTAACACTTAGAGAGAGAGAGAGAGAGAGAGAGAGAGGGTGTATGGGGGGGGGAAATCCGTCACTTTCCTGTATTGTATCAGAGGGAATGATTGGGGGGAGAAGCATACGAAGCCTCTCCCAGCTTAGGAATATTAGGCAACAGAGGGAAGTAAAAAGTAGAAGAGATGAGGTGAAATATTGGGTGAAGTTTTTGTGTCTGGCTGTATAGTACTGTTACACAACTACTCTTTCACACACACACACACACACACACACACACACACACACACACACACACACACACACACACACACCTCAACCCCAGTGCCCTTTTATGCTCAGTGACCCGTACTTAGGCTATGGTGTCATGTGTTTACTTCTTTCCAGAGCTGAAAATATTGTCTGAGTATTAACCCTCTTGTTTCCTGACATTTTATTATTCTAGCTATTTCCAGACGATTTTATTTAGTTAAGAGGGTCTGCTTGAAGTGGCAGGTCTTGATATAACCTTTAAGAAAGCCACGACATGCCATGACCGGCACAACAGCTGAGCAGAGAAAAAATAATGATGCTCTGTTCTTGTCTAGCGGAAAAGTTTTGGGTGTTTCTCGGCTATAGAAAAGAGAGAGAGAGAGAGAGAGAGAGAGAGAGAGTTCAATAGCTGGAAAGGAGACAATGCTTTGGTGTTCCTCAAAGCAGAGCAATTTTACAAGCCATACTGGGCAAGAGTTTTACTTATTGATACCAAATTTTAGCTGAAGTATTGTGTTCTCACTCGATTCGCCCACTTAAGAAAAGTATCCTATCCTTGTGTGTGTGTGTGTGTGTGTGTGTGTGTGTGTGTGTGTGTGTGTGTGTGAGAGAGAGAGAGAGAGAGAGAGAGAGAGAGAGAGAGAGAGAGAGAGAGGACGAGGATGCAGACAGAAATAGGAACAAAACACATCCAGTCACTTAAACCTCAGACAGAGTACCAAGTGGAAGGGACTCAAGTTTTAGGCCACATTACAAAACACAGACCAAAGCAATGTACAGGAAAAAGCACCACTGGGCCAGAAAAACACTATACGAAAAACAGTAGGGCCTTAAAAACTAAAGACAACAAGGAGGGCAGGAGATCAGGCTGTGTTGATTGCCTTGATTGTCTCCTCTATCTGACAGAGCGTTGGACACTACGGGAGTCATTTCTGGACAGGAGGCAGGAAGGAGGGCGGGAGGGAGGGCTGTAATGTACTGCCTCTTCCATTCAACACAACACTAGCAGTTGGACCTAATTATCTACGGGAGGATTTTCTCTCTCTCTCACTCTCTCTCTCTCTCTCTCTCTCTCTCTCTCTCTCTCGTTTTTTGTCTGTACTACATTAGAAGGATGCATCGTGCCGATTGTGTACCCAATTTTTTAACACGCGAGAGAGAGAGAGAGAGAGAGAGAGAGAGAGAAAGTGTAAATTTTTCCCTGTAGTACACATCTCAGACACTCCTAAATAAACACACACACAAACACACAAACTTATATACACAGAACAGGCGAAACTTGGACTGTTACACTCGTAGACTTTCAGGCAGCAAAATTTCTTAACGAATATATAGCCGATCGAAAGTTAGGTTAGGTCACTTTGGGCAGGGTTTGGTCTGATTAGGTAATTTTTGGTTGGGTTGGCTTCAGTTCGACTAGATATAGACGGATTAGGTTAGATTGCTTTAGAATACGTCGGTTTTGATAGGTTTTGGGTTGGGTTTTATTTGGTTGGGTTAGGCTGGGTTAGGTTCGGTTGGATTAGGTCATTTTAGGCTTGACTGGGTTGGGTTAGGTCGGGTATGGTATGGTTAAGTGAGACTGGGTAGGATTAGGTAGGGTTAGATGCGGTTAGGCTGCGTCAGAATTGGTTAGGTTAGGTATGTGGAGGTTACGTGAGATTGTGAGGTTAAAAACAATTAGACTGGGTTAGATGAGGTTAAGTTATATTAGGTTGGGTTAATATGGGTTGGATTAGGTCATTCGAGGTTAGGCAGGGTTCAGTTAGAGTAAATATAGATAGGTTAGTTGAGACTAGGGCTATATAAATTGGTTTATGCATTACGGTCTATTGTTGGTCAGTCCTTCCAAAGTCAAATATCACAGGAGGTGGACGTGGTTTTGTGTGTGTGTGTGTGTGTGTGTGTGTGTGTGTGTGTGCTCGCTTCGTGTTTCGTCTATTTTATATATTTTGTGTGTGCCTTCTGTGACTGAAACTTTGTGTTTGTATGTTTCACTTCTCGTGTGACTGAGGGTGGACTGCTTAAGAATACCGCCCTTTATAGTTACGATTGCCCCTTCCTCAGTATAGCATATGTTTTTTGTTTATTTAGCTCTGTCTGGACGATTGTATAAGAGCTTCGTGGAAAATACTAGAACTAGAAAGATGGCAGTAGATACAGCCTTGTGTACCAGATATCCTGCCCAAGTTTCATTAGCAGATATCTTGCCCAAGTTGAATAAAGTCGTCTGAAGTAAGAATAAGCTTGAAGATACATTTCTGTACTGAAAGTCGTTGGATATGGCTTGTTTTATTACTTTTCGTATGTGGCTGCGAGATAACAGACTCAGGTTCAGTCTTTTATGGCAAGCGTTAATAGATATCTCAGTGCTTTGCTTAATATGAAGGTTAATATTTCACCGGAATGTTTCTAAAGATTTCCGCCTCCTCTCAAGTAAGGATGTTTACTGTCTATTAAACTCTTCCTATTGGTAACATTACTGGTATATGTTTACAGCTCCCCACCTCTCAGGCATGGGTGTTTACTCGTGTCTCTTACATGAGTTTCTATTACAGTCGTCATATTGGTAATCTGTCAATGGTATGTTTTTCAAGCCTCCTACCTCCCTCTCGTGCAAGGGTGTTTATTATCTATTACACTCCTCCTATTCGTAATTTGTCAAGAGCATGTTTTTAGCTTCCGACCTCCCTCGTGCAAGGCTTTTTACTGCTTATTACACACACCATATTGGGAGTTGTACACGTCCTGTCTGATTATACAATGACCACTCTCTCAAATCATTCATGGTCTTCTCAGAGCCTTCATCAGCCTCTGAACCACGTAGTCTCGTCCGCTTATACTTTAGCACTCCTCACAGTCCTCATCAAACTCCGAACCACCTATCCAAGCCGTATATTACTCTTGCCCTGTGTTCTGTTTTTCGTTCTTTTTTTCACTTTTTCTGGCCCCATTCTGCCTTTATGCGCTTTGTTTCAGTCTCTGCTTTCTTTATCTCATTCTCTGTTCTTTTTGCTTTTATTCTCTGCTCTTTTTCTCTTATCTCCCCTCTTTATCTCTCGTTGTCCTGCCACGGTCAGCCAGTTACAATAATTCACGGTTCATTATGCAGATACGAGGCTGTAAGTAATGACCAGGCAAGATGATATATTGTAGCCGTGGCGAATCAGGCAGACATACATGATCAGACTTACATATGCACTTGTAAAATGAACTGGAGTAAAGGAGAGAGAGAAAAAAAATTCCTTACATAACACATCTCACACACCCCTAAACACACACACACACACACACACAAGAAAGCATTTGACACAGTACCAAACCAAAGACTTTTATGGAAACTGTACCATCAAGGAGGAATTCAAGGCAAACTGTTTTGTTGGATGAAAGATTTTCTCATAAAAAGAGAAATGAGAACAGTACTAAGGGGAAACTACTCATCATGAAAAGAAGTGACTAGTGGAGTACCACACAGGGTTCAGTGCTGGCACCAATCATGTTTTTAGTGTATATAAATGATATAAACAGTAACACTGGAAATGAAAGCTATCTGAATATGTTTGCAGATGATGCAAAAATACAACGGAGAATTACTAGCACAGACTCTTGTAAAGAGCTACAAGAAGAATTAAATAAACTTCATGAATGGAGTAATACATGGCAAATGGAATTCAATGAGGACAAGTGTCATGTAATCAAGTTTGGTAAAAGTGGAAAAAGACCTGACTGGGATTATACGTTCGGAAATAAAACCCTACACGCATCAGAAAGAGAGAAGGACCTAGGTGTGATTATCAATAACAGACTATCTCCGGCTGACCACATCAGTGAGAAGGTACGGAACATGTATACACTGCTTGCAAATATGAGAATAGCATTCACATACATAAATGAAGACATGCTAAGAAGGATAATAACATCATTCATGAGACCAACCCTGGAGTATGCATCAGTAGTCTGGAGTCCTCATCTCAAAAAACACATAGACAAGATTGAAAAAGTTCAAAGGGCCGCTACAAGATGGATACCAAGCTTAAGGGACCTAAGCTACGAAGAAAGACTAAATTAACTGAATCTACCAACACTACGGGAGAGAAGGAAAAGAGGTGACATGATAATGCTATATAAATGCATATCAGGGAAGGAGAAAATAGACATAAATGATTACTTAACATATGGGGAAGCATCAGCAAGAGGACACTGCAAAAAACTGCATAAGAAGAGAGGTGATAAAGACGTAAGGAAATTCAGTTTCCCAAACAGAGCAATTAATCAATGGAATGCACTACCGAATGAAA
Organism: Coenobita brevimanus; assembly: GCF_032717465.1. Classification (NCBI taxonomy): domain Eukaryota; kingdom Metazoa; phylum Arthropoda; class Malacostraca; order Decapoda; family Coenobitidae; genus Coenobita; species Coenobita brevimanus. The sequence goes on from NC_136957.1 coordinate 60,198, forward strand.
TAGTGTGTGCCAAAACAATTCACAAATTTAAGGATATGTACGATAAATATGGTTTAAGACACTTGACAGTACGAGCTTGACTCATTCCTGTAAAGATACAATTAGGTAAGAACACACACACACACACACACACACACACACACACACACACAGTACAGGGAACCTCTACAAATCGTAAGAAGCAGACAAGAAACATTCAGATATTATGGATCTACAGTAAGAAGTGTGAACGTCGGGGGTAGGGTTGCGAGAGGCAGACCGAAAAAGACCTGAGACGAGGTCATAGAGTGTGACCTCAGGGATAAGGGACTGAATAGGGAGGCTGCCAGAGATCAAGCAGCGTGGAGAGCCATCATGTGACTAAGGCCGACGCATGCAAGCTTATTGGAGCTTTTATAAATGATACGATACGATCACAGTACAAAGCAACTGATTAAGCAGGAAATAACTTAGTGTAGAATCCGAATGCAGTATAGATATCGCTGGGAAATAAGCCAGGAAAGATGTGATAAACTATAGATTAGCTGGAAAGAATGGAAAACACAATCCACTGAGTGTCCACATATAGAGCCACATGGAAATTTATATTAGACCACCGCCATTAAGAAATAAAAGGACCTTTTAACATGAGGCAACGTAAGAACAAGAGAGAGAGAGAGAGAAAAAAAACGAAAGGATAATGGACGGTATAAAGATTCGTCAAAGTTACATAAGGGTCCCCTTTATTTTGTGGTAATTTTCTTTATTGCAAGCCCCGCCCCCAATGCGGCGTCTACCTGTCTGCCTCAACCCATTTAAAACCCCCATGCCCAGTCAGCGACCCTCAGTGTCGCTCTTGGTGTGTTGGGGTGTACATCTGCTTCGGTTAGGCCATGGCGCCAGGCCGTCTAACTCTTCATCCGAGATTCACCGCCTCAGTTACCAAATGTTAAACGGGGAGTGTATGCATGCGCCGCCCAGCTCCGCGGCGCCTCGCGGTCTGGTTACTCGCATGTACCAATGCACACCAGTCTCGCGTCATGGCAAGGGCGGAACATGTTCGTGTTTCGCTGAGGGTTCACTTAAGCACCAATAGTTTATTTATTACTGACCCTTTTATTAATCAACTACTTAGTTCACACCCTGCAATTCACTTAAGTCTCTAAACCACCCCTACACCCATTATCAAGATCACGGCAACCACGTAATAACCCGCCATCCTCATATCCAGCACCCCAGCCTCAGATCCTGACCCCCCATACTCCCCTTCCTCCACCCCTCCCCTTTCCTTATCCCCCTACCCAAGCCCTCTAGGGCTACAACACCTTACCCTAACACCCGTATCCTACCATCCTACCCAGGCTTCTGGAGCCGGAAAAATCAGATGAACCTGAGAGGCAGCCAATAAGCTAATGCTTGGCAGAGAAAGCCGTAGCGATTCACTCCTCCCGTCCTTAATTAACAACACAGTGCACGTGCGACACCCCCCCCTTCCCAACACCAAACACACGCACGTTGGGTTAAGCCCCGACACTCTTTCTCTTAGTCTAAATTCTTCCTCTCCTACTTAAAAAAAAAAAAAAACACACACACACACACACACATGCACCTTACACAATGCAACCAGGAACCTGAGCTCTCAGTAAGGCCGGGAGATTAAACTAAGGCCTAGTTCCTGCCACCACGTGTCGTCGCCCTGGTTGCATAACACTCATCACATATACACAATCATTCTTTACCTTCCTTCCTTTCCCCCCCTTTTCTATACGTCATTATTATTATAATTATGTGGGCCTGACGTTGTGCGGTGAATGCAAGTCCCGCTCTCACTGGTAGGTCTTCCCATGCTTGACTTCCAAGTCCACTGATGATCACGGTCAGTAGGACCTGTGAAAAGGGTCAACTTTTATTTTAGGTATTCTATAGGCCTATCCATAATATTAGGTAAGTCTGTTACCTGTCCCGTAGATCTTAAACTATAGGTTTTTCTTCCTCCTTCGGCATCATCAATCGAATCAGCCACCGCACCTTCTTCTTGCTCTTCGTGCAAGCTCTGCACGCTTTGAGTATTTTCCTCTGTTTCCTGCAATTGTGAGGCGTTTCCTTCGTCCGCTCTTTCTACGTCTAAAATATTTCTCAGTTCATATTTTTGCACTTCCTCTGGTGGGAGAGGATCCTCATGGAGGGGATATGCTCTCCGCACATTACCATTCATTGTCTCGTCTAAATTATCTTCGTGGGCAAGCCTGACTCTGTCTGTGTGGACTTTCATGACTCTCCCCGTGTTTATGTCTACCAGTTTTACTATCACATCACTAATTTTCCCTTTCACTCTAAAAGGTCCATCGTATAGAGGTTGAAGTTTCTTAGGCTCTCCTGGCTTGGGAATCTTTCGTACATAAACCCTATCTCCTGTACGAATCTCTTTTACTTTTGCTCTCGATGTCTGTTGATTCTCCATGGCCTCTTGACTTTCCTCAATGTACCTTAAACATCTTTTAAAGGTACGATTAGCTTTAATGGCCATCTCATTTTTATAGTTATCCAGATCATAGCAGATCGGTTCCTGTTTTACGACATCATACGGGACACCAGGGTCCCTTAGGAACATGAGGTAGAATGGGGATTCCTTTAACACTCTGTGATATGCTGTGTTATATGCCCATGTGGCAAAGCACAACATTGATTCCCATATTTGTGGATTATCCTCTACTAAACTCCTGTTTGCAAGGCTTTTTACTGCTGATTACATACACCATAAAGGGAGTCATACACGTCCTGTCTGATTATACAATGACAACCCTCTCAAATCAGTCATGGTCGTCTCATAGCCTTCATCAGCCTCTGAACCACGTAGTCTCGTCTGCTTATACTTTATCACTCCTCACAGTCCTCATCAGGCTCCGAACCACCTATCCAAGCCGTATATTACTCTTACCGTGTTCTTTTTATCGTTCTTCTTTTTTTCACTTTTTCTGGCCCCATTCTGCCTTTCTGCTTTTTGTTTCAGTCTCTGCTCTCTTTATCTCATTCTCTGTTCTTTTTGCTTTTATTCGCTGCTCTTTTTCTTTTCATCCATCCATCGTCATCCAATCCTACTTTGCCCCATGAGGAGCGTAGGAGCTCTGGGCTAGGCAGTTGGTCCTGACATTTAAGATGAGAGTGACCAACCTCACTCATCCCTGAGTGGCATTATGTGAGCAATAGACCCGAACCATCCCTTGGATATAAACCTTCACCAGCTCAATCCGATTGGAGCACAATAATTACCCATTAAACCACCAGGCGCCAAATTTTGGTTATATGGTTACCACCCAGCATAGTAAATGGTTTCCTTGTGTACAGGAAACCATTTGGGTTGTCACTCAGTGTAGAGTCACCCACAGGCAGAAGGACGAGGAAAGAATGAAGGAATGAAAGACAGAAGACGGAGTGTAAAGTCACCCGTAGGCAGAAAGACGAGGAAAGACTGAAAGAAAGAAAGACAGAAGATTATCGAGGAATATTATACTGACGGGGAAGAGAGAGGGGAGGAAAGTTAACTAAATAAAATTCTTCATGTTTCTCGTGAAACATGAGTTTTCATTTATTTATAGTTATCCTCCAAGAGGGAATCTAAAAAATACAAGTTGAAAGATGAGTTTATTATTATCATTATTATTATTATTATTGATATTATTATTGTTATTAAAGTGAATGCAGTAAGTGGAGCAGGAAGAGAGCGAGCATTATAAGCTGGAGACAGCCCTTACCCACCTGAGGCAGCTAAAGGGAAGACACGAGGAGAGGGTGTGGCAATAGAAAGATAAAACGAGAGAGAGAGAAAGCACAAAAGCATATCCCTGTTTTTATCTGAACCTTCAATTTGTGCTATACGTAACAGATATCTAATGCATGTAAATTTTTAGTAATGATACAGTACTTTATTGCTGATTCTGATTGCTATCGTCCTTACACCTGCTCTCTTTTACACACAAGGCTCCTACAACCCACTCTCAGCTGAATAAAACCTTCTGACCTCAGCAATATAAGGAAGGGAGAATATTCCAATAATAACATTGTAAATTATGCCAGTACGATCACTCTCTGTTTCCTATGCTTTACTCTCAGGTGGATCAAAGCGTCTAGGATTAGCTGGGATGGAACACTAGAGTAATCCCTGTCATGAGAGGGTCACCATACCATCTTTTGGCTATAAGAGTAGCTAAGCAAAGATTCTAAGCTTGGTAGGACTCGCTGCTTGCCTCTGTCAGTCAGTGGCCGCCGGACGACGAGAGGGAGAGGGAACGTCGGCGCTTTCTTGTGGGTACGTGTTGGAATTTGCTGTTATTAGCCATTCAGAGGGTTAAACTGGGACACAAAGATATATTAGTGGCAGCCAGGGAGTGTTATAAGCTAAAGACATGTAAAAAATATGGGTAACATGTATATTTGTCGGTGAGACGAAGAAGGTATCAGTGAGTAAAGGAGATGGGAAGGTAAGGGTGCGTTGACTCAGTCTCCTGAGGTAAGCGTTAGATTTTGCTGTTTTTAGTCATTAAGGTAATTACATTAGGACACAAGGATATCTTGCTGACAGCCAGGATGTATCATAGGCCAAAGACAAGTAAAAAATAAAGGTAATACACGTCAGTTTGATGAGACAAGGGGGCAGTGTGTGAGGGAAGGGAGCCGAGCAGCATCTCAGTTCTGGCGTCTCAGCACCAGTGAAATAAGTGAGTATCGTCCTTTGGATTCTCGTGCCGATCAAACTGGTGGACATGGTTTGTTTCCCCCTTGTCTCTGTGCACGCAGCAGTACAGATCAGAACCTGAATATAAAGTGACTACTGAGGCTTGTATTTTAGGGTGAGAACTTGCTGGCAAAAATAAGGTAAGTTCTGTACTCATAAATCTGCTGTAAGTGCATTCACGTACACAGGCATGTGCTCAAAAGAACGCACCAATACAATACACACATACACAGACGCACACCCACGTGCACACATGTACACACCTGCACACACACATATATACATGCATACAACATACATACATACATACAGGGAATGCACGAAGGCGCACTTAATTTACCTATATTTACAAAGTTTATGCTTCTGGAAGCAAGCACATGGTAGTACATATATATTGATGCACCCACATATGTTTCAATACACACATACTGATTCATGCAGGCATTGTTGCACGTACACAGTGATGCACGCACACACGCTGGCACAAATACACCGATGCACACACATGGATGCACGCACGTATTAATGCATTCAGACACTGATACACGCACACGGCAATGTATGCACACACTGATACACACAGACGCTGATGCATACACACACTGATGCACACACTGATGAGTACACACACTGATGCACACACATTTATGAATACTCATATGGACACACACACACACACACACACACACACACGCATATATATGCACATTTACTGATATGCATACCCAAACCTTCATTCAAACAGGTTCACTATGAGCTCTACAATGCATCCACACGCAGTGTCCCTGCCGGACACACACACAGGGTCACCTGGTACACATAGACAACACACACACACACACACACACACACACACACACACACACACACACACACACACACACACACACAGCAACCACATCAAACCATTCACCCCCACCCCCCACCCTCCACACACAACACATTCACCCACCCACTCATATACACACACACACACACACACACACACACACACACACACACACACACACACACACACACACACAGTACTCTCTAGTGGAACTTGCTGGTGAGGAAATGTGTGTATGTAACTGTGATGGTATCGGGAGGTTGCCATGGTAACACACAGGCACCTCACACCACACACACACACACACACACACACACACACACACACACACACACACACACACACACACACAATTTATTTTTGGGTAGGGCTGGTAGACCTGTATGATCATGAGAGTTAATAGAGACAGCATTAACACTCTTATAGTAGTATGACTCACTCTCAGCTGAATGTCATCGCCCAACAGTACCTGGAATAAAATACTAGAGTTGCCCCTACCATGAGAGGGCCCGGGAACCATCTAGTGGTTGTAAAAGTAGCTGGACATGTTTCTCGTCTTGGTGGGCGTCGCTACTTGGCTACTTTTGCTAGTGGCCGTATGACAGTGGAAGGACGAGGGTGTGTGTGTGTTGCTGCTGCATCATTCCCCTGAGGCAAGTGTTGGCTATTTGCTGTTTTTAGCCATTAAGGTGACTACATTAGGACACAAGGATATCGCACTGACAGCCAGGAAGTATCATGGCCCAAAGAAATAATACCTATAAGGCTACTAGACGTAATTCTGATGAGACAAGGGGGATGTTAGTGTGAGGGAGATGAGGAGGCCTTGTAGTCCAGTGCTGCCGTTTTGTGGAAAATCGTCTGCTAATGTGGAAAAACAAATGAACGACGAGCATGGATGTGGGCAGGCGGACGTCATTCCACACTAGTGTGGAATTTTTTTCCACACTAATTGTTCACGTTATTTTGTAGGAATACGAGGAATTTTGTCATGATTAAACCAACGAATATGTAGCGTTTGTCTATAATACTGTCATTTAAAACAAGGGAGAATACGTCGTTGAACAGTCTACCTCTACGCACCCGGCTATATAATTAAAAAATATATATATTATTTACAAGACTCGTGCCAACCATTAGCAGTGCACACTTACTTTGTAATATTAAAGAAATACCGAAACAATGTTGTAAATCGTGTACAGTTGATATACTAGAAAACTTGGATGTGGATAAACTTACTTGTCTCTTGGCTGGTTATTAATCAACATTTGCTGACTTATTAACTCTCTTAATCATTTAACGTCCTTACACTTGAATCATAATAGGTCTGACATCATTAATTATACCCTCTCTTCCAGTATTCAGAGTATACCAAATTTTATGGTAGTTATACCAACAATACATCCTCTGTCATCCTGGTTACTAAACGAAACCGTGTGCAATAATGACGTCACAACCAGTGTGCAATTCACGGCAACTCTGCCTTGTACCGCCTCAATCTTGGTGTCTCAGCACCAGTGAAATAGCAGTGTGAGTGTCGTCCTGTTGATTCTCGTGCCGATCAGACTGGTGGACTAGGTTTGCCTGCCCCCTTGTCCCTGTCCACCCAACAGTACAGTTTGGGACCTGAATGTAAACTGATAAGTGCGATTCAGATTTCAGAGGGACAATGTGATGGAAAAAAAATATTGTATGTAAGTTATTTTGTCCTGAAGCGCATGCGCACACGCACACACACACACACACACACACACACACACACACACACACACACACACACACACACACACACACACACACAAAAATATTGTATGTAAGATATTTTGTCCTGAAGCGCATGCGCACACACACACACACACACACACACACACACACACACACACACACACACAGTACTCTCTAATGGAACTTGCTGGTGGGGAAATGTGTGTATGTAACTGTGATGGTGTCGGGAGGTTACCATGGTAACACACAGGCACCTCGCACCACACACACACACACACACACACACACACACACACACACACACACACACACACACACACACACACACACACACACACACACACACACACACACGTACGCGTATATTGTGGTGGTGTTCCTTCATTTTACCAAGGCCGAGATAGTCGTTTTTTTGCAGCTTATTTCCGGTAGTTCAGTGAAAGAATTAAACTTACAGCTCTACATCATTTCCATACCACTTCTTCGTGACTAGCACCATTCTAGTGTTAACCCCTTGTCACAACGCAAAATTTAAGAAAGAGATTGCAATTTTACGCCAAGTTAGAGTGAACAGGGTATAGTAGTGATGCTGCAACACACTTATATTTGTCCTCCTGTTTACAGGTCAGTCCACACGCAGTCCTTAGGTCACGTCTTCCATAGAGCAGGTAACACATGGACAGCCAGCGTAACTAAATGGCAGACCAGAGACGGAGTGAGAGGATGAGGCACACAGAGAACAAGATAGAGATGATACTCGCAGATCCACCGAGCAGGGACGGAACGAGTTAACAACCAAAGGATCGGAGTGGAGACAGGTGAGAGGGGTCCTTATCCTGCAGTGGTGTGTCACAGGCTGATGATGATAATGATGATGATGAAGACGGATGTTGCTGCTGATGATGTTGATGCTGCTGCTGATGATGATGTTGATGCAAACTCTAGAATATGGTTATATGATAGTGATGTATTTGATGATAATGGTGATGATATTGATATAACTTCTGTACTACATTTTTTACAGTGTTGGGATGGTGATGACATGCTGCTGCTGCTGACGATGATGATGATGATGATGATGATGACGACGAAGAAGATGATGATGGTGATGATTACGACAACGAAGACGACGACGACGATGACGACGACGACGATGATGATGACGACGATCTTCAAGTCATTGGCTGAGTCACCTCTCCCATTCCTTTCTGTTTAACTTCGTGTTTTGGTGACTGGGCATGTGTGTGTGTGTGTGTGTGTGTGTGTGTGTGTGTGTGTGTGTGTGTGTGTGTGTGTGTGTGCTTGCTTCTGTTCGTGTATGTATATCTTGGTTGATGATACCATAGTTATTCAAATGGCAGAATTATTTCCACACATTCATAGTTTTATTTCAAGTGTAAATATTAGGCCAAGAATATAGGACCTTTTACCTATACAATTACGAGACACTTACGCAATATTCTGAAAAGCTTATTACATCCCATAAATCACAGCACAGGGTTCCATAATGCACTGATCAACGTCTCTTTATGTATCGTTAGGAAGTGGATGAATATGAGTGAAGTAATACATATATTTTGGTCTTTATTTAAAGGTAAGAATTAACCTCACATATTCTTTTTTATTTTAAGGATACAACACATGATTTTCTACATTTTATCACAGTAGCTCTAGGACCGGCCCTGACCGTCTGCTTCTCACTAACCATTTTCGGATGAGAGATGTTGTACTCATATAGGCTTTAGAGATTATAGTTAAGCCAAGTTACGTTCCACACATTGTCACACACCATCACCCTCTCACACCACACCATACCATACCACCCTCCCACACCGTATCACACCACACCATACCAGTCTCTCACTCTACACGACACGAAATCACACTCCCACACCACACAAAATCACCCTCCCACACCGCACCACCAAAAATCCTCCTCCCCTACCACACAACACCACACATAACCGCCCTCCCACACCACACCACACCACAAAAAATCCTCCTCCCCCACCACACCATCCATAACCGCCCTCCCACACCACACCACACAAAACCACCCTCCCACACCACACCAAACTACAAAAAATCCTCCTCCTACACCACACCACACCACACCACAGAAAATCACCCTCACACACCACACCACACACAACCACCCTCCCACATCACACCACACCTGACCACACAATCCTCCCCACACCACACCACACAATCCCCCACCACCACACGACACCATACCAAACCAAGGAGATTAACCTAAGGGGCCTGAAGCTCCCGCATCTAGTAATTCTGATATTGTTTTCAGGTAACTCCACACACACACCTCGTGTCACGTCTTTCACAGAAGAGACAAGATGGAGAGATCATATGATGCAGATCTACCGAGCAAGGACGGAACAAGTTAACAATCAATGGATCAGAGTGGAGAAAGGTGAGAGGGTCCTTATCATGCAGTGGTGTGTCACAGGCTGATGGTGATGATATTGATGGTGATAATGATGTTGATGCTGATGGTGGTGATGCTTTAACCTCTCAACGTATGAGGTTACAGAATGCACAGTGAGGCTGCATAGCCAGGAAATGGAAGAATATGAGTGCATTTAAGTATTTATGTAATGTGATGAATAAGGATGGAAGATTAGAGGATGAAGTGACTGAAATGATACGTCAGGGAAGGAGGGTTGCTTGTTCTCTAAAAAGCAGTGATTAGGAAGAGGGAACTGAGGATGAAAGTATGAAAAAAAGGGCACTGCATGCTGTGATTCCCACTTTAAAGTATGGAAGTGAAGCTTGGATCTTGCTGGAAGGACACAAGTCAAGAGTGAGAGCGGTGGAAATGAGCTACTTGAGAGGAGCATGTGGAGTCTCATAGAGAGACAGACAGACAAATGGGCAGATGAAGGAGCGTTGTGATGCTGATGTGGATGAGACTGAAAGCGTTAAGAGAAACACTTCGAGATGGTTTGGCCATGTGGAGAGGATGGCGAATAAGAAAATGACTAGAAGAGTGCACATGAGTTAGCTGGAAGGATAGAGGGGGATGGGGAGACCGACGATGAGATGGAGGGAAAGAGTAGAAACATATGAGTGCGATACTTGAGCTAAATGGTAGAGGACAGTACATCATGAAGGCGATTTGCTTGTGGTCACCCCTTACGGGATTAAGGCGTCTGGCTATAGATAAACAGATATAGATAAATAGATAGATAGGTAGGTGATAATGATAATATGATATTGATGATGATGATGATGATGATGAGAATGGTAATGATAATGAGAATGACGGTGTATATAATGATGATGATGATAATGACGACGACAGCTATGATGATGATGAGGAGGAGGATATTGATGATGATTTTTGTCGGCAGGTGGAAGGACGAAACAGCAGGAACTCTACCATCGGTCCAAGCATCCACGATTCCACATCCATCCATCCATCCATCTTGCTTGATGTTAAAAGCTAAGTCTATTTAACCTAAGTAGTACCAATTGCTTCTTCATAAGCTTTCCAGCTGTCTGAACAGATCTGCAGTAGCTTTTAACTTCTAGAATAACTCGGTTCTGGTGCTCAGTTTGGTACTTTTATTTTCCTTTCATCAGAACTGCCGCGGCAGATTTTGAGAAAAGTCCCTCAAGTAACTCCTATTATTTTTTTACTAGGTTTCTAATGATGTCCATAGATCCGTTGTTGCTTTAATAGTTTCCTAGACAACACAGTCTTGGCGCTGTTCTCTGCCACCCTATTATACCATGTCATATAGTGTTCTCGCTCGCTTGCCCTGTTCGCTCGCTCGCTTGAACAATAAATCACTGAAGAAAAGGTGGTATAAAGCCCCCTAAGCCGCCACAGTATTATAACCCTCGGTATGCAGTCCGTTCCCTGCGGCCTTGTAACTTTGTGTACCCGAAGCGCTTACAAAATAACTTGAAATAATTTTCCTATCGTAACTATACTCGTTTCACTTTAAGTTGGCCTGAGTTGTTTTTGTTGTTCTTATTACATCTTAGGCTCCTCTGGATGTGAACCCAGTGTTATGTTGAAGGATTGTCTGTGTTGTGGTGGTGTGGTGCAGGAAGTGAGTGGGTGTGCTGTGGTGTGGGGGTGCCACTTTGCAGTATGATCACAGGGGATTGTATGTGTGTTATATTTTGTGTTAGTATTGTAGCAGGGAAGGTTGGTGTACTCGTATCTCTGGGTTCGGTAGTGTCTGAAGGGTGTATGTCTGGTGGTGGCACATGAAGGATGCTGTTTGGTAGAAAGTTTTGGCTGGCTGGGGTGTCTGTGTGTTTATGTATGTGTTTGGTATAGAAAGTTTTGGCTGGCCGGGGTGTCTGTGTGTTTATGTATGTGTTTGGTATATAAAGTTTTGGCTGGCTGGGGTGTTTGCATGTTTATGTATGTGTTTGGTATAGAAAGTTTTGGCTGGCTGGGGTGTCTGTGTGTTTATGTATGTGTTTGGCAGAAAGTTTTGGCTGGCTGGGGTGTTTGTGAGTTTGTGAATGTGTCTGGGAAGTGTAGAGTCGGGTGGAGGAGGGGATATGTTGCAAAGATACTCTGTGTAGTGTTGGGCGGTTGTTCGATTTTGTTTGTGGAGAGGATGATGCAACATAAGGTTACAAAGGTGGGACGGATCTTGAGCTGAAGTGATGAACTGTGTGCCTCTCATATTCACTTGGTCTCTGACTGAAATTAGTTATGTTTCTTGGTGTAGGCTGTCAGTACTTGTGGTCTTAGTGTCTTCTGCTATCAAGGTATTGTTTTCTGTTCTTTAAAGCTCCTTCGTGTTTGTGTTGGATATGATTACGGCTCAGCTTGTGCGGCAGTAATTCACGGTTGTTTTAATGTATTACTTATAAGTGGAGGATGGAGTTGGGATGTATATGAGAGAGGGTGTGTGTGAATTAGGGGGAGTGATGCAGAATGACGGGGGACAGGGTGGCATAGAGGCGACTTGTTTGTGGCCACCTCTTACGGGATTAAGTCGTCTGGCTATAGATAGATGGATAGACAGATAGCTTATAGTTTCCATACAGTTTGCCGAGTAGTAGCGATAGTTATCACTAGAATATGATGTTAGTCACGAATGAGTGCTGTGGAAAGAATGTAGGGCTGTAGTATTGGCTGTTTCTGCTACTGATCTGCCTGACATTCTGGTATGCTTTAAATAAAACTCTGTGCCAAGTTAAAGTGAAAGGCGTGTATGTTTGTGTAGGAGGAACAAGAGACAAGGAGGTATTCTGTGGCCTGTTTTCTTTGTGCTTCCTACAAGACACAGTAATAGTTATGACGGGGCATTGGTGGCAAGTTTGTGGGTCAGCACACACTTACGGCCTCTCATTATACAAGGTGGTCCATATATTACGCCACCCAGTTCTTGTGTGTTGCGGGCACGGCTCAGTGAACATTACCAGTGTCTACCCTGCATCATTATCTATTTCCCACAACCCTCTTCAGGCTTAGCTTTATAATATAGGCTTTAATTTAGGTCCACTGATTGCATGGTGGAGAATTCCCATAACCTTTTTTATGCTTAGCTGTATATCATTGTATTGTATAATCTTTTATGTCCACTGATCACACGGCTGAGCAGTAATTTGGTGAAGCGATCAGAATGTCTTAGCTCATCACAAAAGCCGTCCCCACAACACACAAGACTGCAGAGCGCAATATACTTATCACCTATATTAAGTCAAAGCCACAGTTAAAAAGGTAATGAAACAAGACAGAAAATTTAAGTTTTCATTATTAATACTTCAGTACAAAATACATTAACAGAGACAGCAATATAAAATATGCATTCAAAAGTAGCATTTGTCCACAGAACATCCTGGACTTGCAAGGCAGATCACACCATCACCACCAGGCTTCTCTCGGCAGGTCAGGGCAGATCACCAGCAGCAGCAGCAAGTAATCTCACGGCTGGGGAAGACACGACACCCTGCCGCCGCCGCCACCACCACCACCACCACCACCACCACCACCACCAGGCATCTCAGAGTAGGGGAAGACACCACACCACCGTCAGGCTTCTCACGGCAGGGCAGACCAAACTTCAGCAGGGTATGACCAGTGTGGCAAGGAAGCAGCAACAAGGCAGCAGACTCCAGCACGACCTGTGGACCAGATGTGTATTAGTTCAAATCAGTGTTAGCTTTAGTTATTTAATCTTCTATCTATCTCTATCTATTGCCAGACGCCTCAATCCCGTTTGGGGTGGCCACAAACAAATCGCCTCCAAGTCGCCCTGTCCCCCGCCATTTCACTGCCCTGCTCCCAACTCACACCCCCGTCTTTCATATACCTCTCCACCCCATCCCTCCATCTCATCCTCGGCCTCCCCCTCCACCTCACTCACATACACTCTCTTCGTCAGTCTTTCACCCTCCATCCTCTCCACATGGCCAAACCACCTCAGTGTGTTCTCATAACGCTTCCTATCACATCCACATCCACACCACAACGCTCCTTTATATCCTCATTCGTCAGCCTGTCTCTCCATGTGACTCCACAGGCTCCTCTTAAATAACTCATTTCCACTGCTCTCACTCTTGACTTGTGTCCTTTAAACAACGTCCAAGCTTCACTTGCATACGTTAGAGTTGGTATCACAATACTGTCATGTAGTAACTTTTTCACTTCCATGCTCACTTCCCTGTTTCTTATCACTGCTTTCAAAGAACCAGCAACCTTTCTTCCCTGCTGTACCCTTTCAAGCACTTCACCCTCCAAACCTCCATCCTTACTCATCACACTACCCAAGTACTTAAACGTACTCACATTTTCCAATTCCTCACCATCCAACCTCGCTGTACATTCACTGACTTCACCTCTCTCAAAGACTATCACTTTACTCTTCCCTACATTCACCTTTAGATTCCGTTTCTTGCACACTCTCCCAAACTCATCCACCAAGCCTTGCAGCTCCCCTTCGTCTTCACCCAACAACACAGTATCATCTGCAAACAACAGTACAGGGAGTTTCCAGACACTATCCTCTTTCACCAGGGCCACTCCAACATCCACTACCCTACCTTGTACCTCTTTTATTACCCCATCCATGTACAGATTGAACAACCATGGAGACATGACACATCCCTGTTTCAACCCAACTTTCAAAGAGAAAAATTCACTTAGTTCACCATCCACACGCACTGCAGCCTTCGCATCATCGTACATACTCTTCACAGCATTCAACAACTTCCCATCTACTCCATATATTCTTAACACTTTCCACAATCCTTGTCTATCCACCCTGTCATATGCTTTCTCCAAATCCATGAAAGCCGCATACAACTTCTTTCCCTTCTCTAGAAACTTTTCCACTCAAGATCTATCTATCTATAGCCCGACGCCCTGATCCCGCAAAGGGTGGCCGCAGACAAAACGCCTCCAAGTCACTCTGTCACCCACCATTTGACTACCCTCCCCCCAACTCACCCCCCCCCCTCCCTCATATACCTCTCAACTCCATCCCTCCACCTCATCCTCGGTCTACCCCTCCCTCTCCCTCCCTCCACCTCACCTACATACACCCTCTTAGTCAGTCTTTCATTCTCCATTCTCTCCACATGTCCAAACCACCTCAGTGTATTTCTCCTAATCTTCTCAACCACATCCACATCTACCCCACAACGTTCCTTCACTTCTTCATTCGTCAACCTATCCCTCCATGTCACTCCACATGCTCCTCTCAAGTAACTCATTTCCACTGCTCTCACTCTTGACTTGTTCCCCTATTGCAAGGTCTACACTCAAGATCTAAGAATGAATATCTGATCTACACAACCTCTTCCCTTCCTAAAGCCTCCCTGTTCTTCTCCAACTAATTTCTCTGTTCTTTCTCTAACTCTGTCAATAAGTATCCTACCATACACTTTTCCTATTATACTAAGAAGACAAATGCCCCTTTGATTACCACACACTTCTTTTTCCCCTTTTCCTTTGTACAAGGGAATAATTATACCTGACTTCCAATCCTCCGGGACTCTACCTTCCTCCCAGGCCAATCTGCACATCTTCCACATCCATTCTACTACTATCTCTCCCCCATGCTTCAGCATTTCACCACACTCTCCATCAATTCCTGGGGCTTTCCCAGATTTAACTTTCTTCATTGCTTCCACAACTTCTATCCTACTGATTTCTTCCTGTCTTCTCACCTCCCTCCTCCTCCCAGCCATTCCCCAGCCACTTATACTCGCATTACTTCCATCCTCTATGTTCAACAATTCCTTAAAGTGTTCTCTCCATCTGCTCACTTTTTCTCCCTTCTCCACTAGTAATCTACCATTTTTATCTTTCACTCCCCTGCTAACTTCACTTCCACCCTGTCTTACTCTTTTCACCTCTTTCCAGAACATTTTCTTACAGTTCCTCCACTTTACACTCAAATTCCTTCCAAATTCCTCATCCACTCTCTTCTTACTCTCTCTTACTAATCTTTTAACCTCTTTCTTTCTTTCTACATATAACTCTCTCTTCCGCCTCTCAACTTCTTCCACGCCCCTATTTCTCATCCATTCATTGTATGCTTTCTTATTTTGTGCCACAGCCTGTCTCACCTCTTCAGTCCACCACGCCGTTCCTTGCACCCCCTCCGTCTTCTCTTCCTTCCACACACCACATCACATGCTGCACATATTTCTTCTGTAAATATCCTACACACACCTTCCACGTCTCCCATCTGCTCCAATTCATATTTGCCCAATCGTTCCTCCACTTCTCTCTTATACTCTGCCTTTTTCTCATCCTCTTGTAACCTTTCCACTCTCCTTGCAACTACTCCTTCCTCTCGTCTTTCCCTTCTTCTATTCCTCCATCTTACTTGAATCCTAATTCTGGCCACCACCAAGTAGTGGTCAGAAAGTCCACTCCCCAACCTCTATACACTCTTGCATCCTTTACACATCTTCGCATCCTTTCATCCACACACACATAATCAATCATTGCCTTCCTTTCATTCAGTTCACCACCCACCCTTCTCATCACTCGCCATGTATACCTGTGGATCATTTTATGCCTGAAGAGGGTATTGGCTATCACCAACCTCCTCCCAGCACAAATGTCCACTAACGCACTCCCATTCTCATCTATCTCAGCAGGCACACCCCACTCACCAACTATTCCATCCACCTTCACATTCCCAACTTTACCATTCATATCACCAATCAAAAACACTCTCTCATTCCTTCCAAACTTTTCCATGCACACTTCCACATTTGTCCAGAACTCTTCTCTCACTCTTCTAGCACGATCTTGCGTTGGTGCATACACACACACAATCGCCCACATTTGTATTCCAACTTTCAACTTTACCCACACAATCCTTGACCCAACTGATCCATACTGTCTTATGCTACTCTTCCATCTTTTACTCACAACTATACATACTCCTTCCTTTGCCCTCTCATTCTCACCTACTCCTGCAATACCCCATCCATACTCCCATTCTCTCACACTTTCTCCTCTCCATTTTGTTTCAGTTATTCCACATACATCCACTTTCGCACCCTCAAGCACCTGGACAATCTCTCTCTCTTTCACCAATATTTTATCCAAATTTCCCATACAGGGTGTTGCATGAAATGTTTGACAAACTTCAGAAAGTTGTTCTTGGGGCAATTTTGAGTTAAGAATTGCTGCATCAACCTGGGCTAATTTCTCGTCTATTATGCTCAGGTTCTGTAGGGAATGGCAGCAGATTAGAGACTGGTATCGCAAAATTTTATCCCCTGCCACCACCACCAGGCCGTTTATTTTTAAATCCCCTTGTAAAACTGTAGAGATATATCGGCAGGACAGTAAATAGTGATCCTACTCTGGTACTCTGTATGGAATTTCAGAGAGAGAGATGATGATGCCACTGATTCATGGGGTTATCTTTAATTTAACAAGAAACACTTTACTTACCTCTCTATTCAGTTTGCACGAAAATTAATGTTTAAAAGACTGATAATATATTCACGAAATTTTCTTCTTAAAATTTAATAAGTAAATGTTTAATTTGAAGTGTGACGTCACTGGTGCATTATGGGAGCAACGTTGAGAGATGCTGGAGATGAGTGAAGATTTTATTCTTTACGGTGTTAGTCTACTTCTTATTATGGTAATTCTTATGCCCATGTGTTTATCAGTGTTTGCTGTCATTATCGAGAGGTGTAGTCGGCTGATGTAAGTTGTAATTATTAGCTATAAGGATGATATACGGCGGTGTGTATCTCCAGGTGACCAAGATGTCCCTTTAAACTCGAGTAAGCAGTGCTACTTAAATCCCCTGATATTCACACCATCTGTTTAGGTTTTAAGGTCGAATGTGATCCTGTACATGGGCAGGCATAGTAGGTTAATTGGCTGGAAAAAATGAGGGGATGTGTGTAAAAACTGTAATGGGTAGTTTGTTTACATCGGGGATATAAACTCCGCGAGTCCCTTTAACTCTTGCAATCCCGGTGATGCCCTTTTCAGTTTATTCATAGTGCCAGAAGGCAATTTTATTCAACTTATGCAAAGTCTCTGCTATTGCAGGAGTTCAGTGAGGCTGTGCCTAACCCCTACACTTCCAGAAGTCTATACAAAGCTAAATATAATCATGAGATGGCATGAAAAAAAAAAAAAAAAATCCCTGCTCTGTGAGTTAAACTAGTGAAGACTGAAGGTATTAACATGTGTAGGAGAGACACTGGATAAAGCCTGATTGGAGATATAGTATATTGAACTGGAAGGACTGCATACCTTACATCCTTCATTAGCCATTGCTGCTACCTTTAAATAAGAATTATCATACTGAAGGTAATTACTAGCAGCCTTCATTAACATATTACTGTACTGTAATTAGGAGAGAGGTTTCATAAGTTGATTGGAAGTCAGGAGACAGCAGGAATATACCATTACTGTTGAGGGGGATGAATTTGTGTGTAGGCTATGATATAGGAAGCATATCTCAGAATATGGATGTACAAGGTTAATCATATCTTGTATAGTACTTACACTTTCAGATTTGATAGCTTTTCCTTTTGTAATCTTTACTGAATGATGCAATCAGTTCATGATTACACATTATATAATCTCAGACTTCATCTGTGTCATTGTAGTTGGCTCACCTTGACAAATTTTAGTCCTTCTGCTGCTTAGTTCCTGTATCTAAGTGGCAGAATAAGTCAGTATTATGGTTTTGCATCCTCCCCATAGATCTTCATTGTGATTTGCATGATAATCTAGTCTTTATCTCTAGAAACAGCTCAGCATTCAAGGTGGAGAGATGCCAGGTTTTTGTCAGTTTAGGGTGGACATGTAGTCTATATGGTTTGTCTTTATTGTTTTATGTATTCATTATTATTATTATTATTATTTTTTTTTACTGTGGATCAAATTTAGCGATTCATCTCTTCCGTTTATAAATCGGTACAACAGATAGGCTTTCATTCTCAATCTCACAGAAGGTATGACCACTGAGTACTGTACTGTCTTCCTGTGCAGTGTATATTTTGTCATTTGTACTCTCATTATAAGTTTCATTAAAGAATTTGTATCATATGTTTAGTTTCTGTGTCACTCAGTGTGTTAAGTTTATGTAATATATGGTTAATCGTTTAAGTCTTGCCGTTGGATAGCAGTCTAAGTTCCAGTTTTTACTTTCTCCCTTTATATAAGTAGCAACTGCTCTATATTCTTTCCATAGCACTTGTTCATGATTAGCATTAAACTGCAGGCTTAGGTATTCCAAGTAGCTCAGGAAATTTCGAGATATCTCCTCCTAAAGCGACATTAATAGGTACATGAAAATTTAGTTAAGTCTATGCATGTTGTCCAATTTCCCATTTTTTGTAACATGTAAAGAAATAAAATACAGTAGAAGTTTTAGCCGCTATCCCTGTGGGGCCGCGGTAGCATGGTCAGCATGGTGCTGGCTTGCTAATCAGGAAGACCCGGGTTCAAGTCCCGGTGTGATAGAGGTTTCTTTAAAATGTGGCTGAGGGAAGTTTGCGTAGCAGGCTTTCCTTAAAACCACAAGGCCCCATACTTACACTTCAGCTCAGACACACACCAAGACACTTACACACACTACTACACACATCGACACACACACACACACACTACTACATACATACACACATCAAGACACACACACACTACTACATACATACACACATCAAGACACACACACACACACTACTACATACATACACACATCAAGACACACACACTACTACATACATACACACATCAAGACACACACACTACTACATACATACACACAAGACACACACACACACGTACACAGCCACCTTCACACAGTAGACACACCACACACACACAAGACACGTACATAGCCACAGCCACCTTCACACAGTAGACACACCACACACACACAGAGGGTGGGACAGACACACCACAGGCAGACAGAGAGGGACATATACAAAACACAGGGAGTGAGAGAGGAGGGGGTTTTATTAAAAAGTCCAATTTTGGTATACCTCCTGTGGCAAAATTGATATAGCCCCCCCTTTAATATTTTTTGGATATTTTCATTTAGTGCCCCCCAGGCCCCAGACCCACTCGGCTGAACCAAATTGTCTGGCGTCAGCTGGAACATGATATACCAGAGTTATGCCGGTCATGCGGGGGTTAATGGTGACAGTGTAGTAACTGTCAGGCTCCTATGACTCACTCAGCCGAACAAAATCGTCTGTCAGCTGGAATGGAATACTAGAGTTGTCCCAAGCACCAGAGGGTTAAGAATCTTAAGATTCTTAAGATTCTTAACCCTCTGGTGCTTGGGACAACTCTAGTGTCCCATTTCAGCTGACTCAGACGATTTTATTCGACTGAGTGAGTCATAGGAGCCTGACAGTGTCAATACCGTCACCATTAACCCCCTCACGACCGACATAACTCTAGCATCATGTTCCAGCTGACGCCAGACAATTTGGTTCAGCCGAGAGAGGATCCTAGGATCCTGAGAGACACTATAACATCACAAACAAAATACAAAATGCCTTCCCTCCATCCTGAACGTACTATAATTCATTTACATTAAGTAAGCTCGTATTTTCGTATTTTTGCAGCTTATTTCATGTATCTTAGTTAAAAGAAAAAAATACTACGAGCCGGTGAATAAAACCAACACTTGTAGACGAAGAATATAATTACCAAACAGTTTCGGTGGACACTGCCACCATCTTCAGTGGTCAAGATAGTGAGAGGGAGTGACATACTGACACTATATACAAGGGTTCCTTTTTATGCCTGTGTGTGTGTGGAAGGGTGGGGTAAAGGTGAGGTGGGGTGGGGTAGATTGTAAGCGGGGATTAACCCAAGGGGGATTTGGGGGGGGACATTACCGGACAGGTCAGGTGTAATTCCTATCTGACCTTACCTTACGACACAGGTAAGGTCAGATAGGAATTACACCTGACCTGTCCGGTAATGTCCCCCCCAAAATCCCCCGTGGGTTAATCCCCGCTTACAATCTACCCCACCTCACCTTTACCCCACCCTTTCACACACACACACGCATAAAAAGGAACCCTTGTATAGGCAGTATGTCACTCCCTCTCACTATCTTGACCACTGAAGATGGTGGCAGTGTCCACCGAAACTGTTTGGTAATTATATTCTTCGTCTACAAGTGTGGGTTTTATTCACCGTCTTTGATTATCACGCAAGAGTGATTCATCCAGCCAATACTACGAGCTCTGTATCTTTTCATAGCACCTTCTTCGTGACTAGCATCGTATTCTAGTTATCTATAGTTACAACTGAGCATTCAAGTTGGAGGGATCACAACTTTAAGCAATTACAGTAAAGAAACAAACAAAAAGCAAGTGTCGTCCTCTTGACCTCTTGTCTTCGCAGGAATGCAGCGGTGACGCCATCTTGTGCGTGGAATGCGTGAAGTGCAGGCTCTTGAGTGGAAGGAGCACGGAGCCACGGGAGACTTAATAATATTCGCTAGTCAGCCAGTCTAGAAGCCTGGGACATTTGCCTGAAATAATAATAATAATAATAATAATAATAATAATAATAGAAATAACAACAAAACCAGTCTTATACATAATTCAATACCTTAGTCACTCGATCTGTCCATTCCGCCCCTTCAGTACGAGGACGCATTTCTGTAAGCTATTTTTTTCTAACATGGGAGGTTCGATACGTTTGATTGAGCCTATCCATAAGACTCCTAAAGCTGAGTAAATGCCTCTGAAAGTTGCAAAATATAAAATATAAAACGTCTATATGATATAAAAACCTTTGTTCACCTCCGGGACTCGATTTGTGGCGCCTAGACCAAGTGCTGACGTCATGTTTACACTTTGCTACCTTTTGACGATTTCCTGGAGCTTAAAGAAACCCTCTCGGGATGATGGGACAGACACAATAACCCCTTCAGACAGAGAATGACTTAGTTACTTTGTTCTAGGTAACCGGACGATTTTATTCAGCTTAGGAGATCCCCTCGTAGTGAAGGGGTTGATGGTGACTCTATCTAACCCCTCCAGTACGAAATTTCTCTCCAGAGTTGAAGAAAATCGTCTGGAGGAAGAAAGATGAAAATGGAAAAAAGTGTTAATGTGGACAATGAGTTAGATAAGACTGGTTTGGTTAAGGTAGGGTAGGGATGGGACGGTTGTGGCAGGGTGGGGTAGCGTTGGGTCGGTTATGGCCGGGTGGGGTAAGGTTGGGTTAGTTTTGGCAGGACGGCGTAGGATTGGGCCGGTTTTTGGCAGGGTGGGGTAGGACTGGGTCGGTTTTGTCAGGGTGAGGTTAGATTGGGCTGATTTTGGCGAGGTAGGGTAGGTATGGTTCGGTTTTGGCAGGGTGGGGTAGCGTTGGGTCGGTTTTGGCCGGGTGGGGCAGGATTGAGTCTTTTTTGGCAGGTTGGGGTAGGATTGGGTCGGTTTTGGCATGGTGGGGTAGGGTTGGGTCGGTTTTGACAGGGTGGGGTAAGGTTGGGTTGGTTTTGGCAGTATGAGGTAGGGATGGGTCGACTTGCGTTTGGGAGGGTAGGATAGGTTATGGCAGGGTAAGATAGGGCTGGGTGGTGGTGGACTGGGTAGGGTAGGGCTGGGTAGGGTAGTGTAGGGCTGGGTAGGGTAGGGTAGGCTGAATCAGGGTAGTGTAGGGTACAGAAGAGTGGTGGGTATAACTGCCGTTTAGTTCCGTCATATTCAACGCCTATTTCACTCAGTTATACTACACTGTCTCATCAAATTTGGGGCGATCTTCTCTACGATTTTTGTTCTTCTCCGCTTAGTTCAGTCCTTTAGTTCATTCATGACCCTTGGCTTTCCTTTTTATTTTTTTTTTTTTATGTGGTGGAGCGCAGGGGCACGAGGCTAGACCACCATTAGTCCAGAATATTTAAGGGTAGGCCACCAAGCTACGCCCTGGTAACGTCTACACGTCAAAACATCTGTCCACCTCTGGGACATGAATCGCGGAGCACTGGACGCAGAGCTCTCGGTCTGCGGATGTCACTTTTACTCTGCTAGCTTCTGATGATATCCTACAGCTTCAGAAAACCCTCTTAGGATGACGGGACAGAATCATTTAATCTTTCAAGCCGAGAACAACTTATTTACATTGTCCTAGCTGACCGCATGATTTTATTCAGCTTAGGAGATCCCCTGATAGAGATGGGGTTGATGATGGCAGTATTTAACCCTTCCAGTTCGAAATTTCTCTCTACTGTAGAGGTGAAGAAAATCATCCGAAGGTAGAGAGAAGAAAACAGGAAAAGTAATGTAGTGGTGAAAGGGCTGTACAGGGGAGGGTAGGTTAAAGTAGGGTAGAGTTGGGTCGGCAATGGCAGGGTAGGGTAGGGTAGGCTGAGGTAGGCTAGTGTAGGGTTGAGAAGAGTAGGGTAGGGTAAATTGAACTGAATAAGTATATACAATAAAATCTGGCGATACAACAACCAGGGTCATATGCCGCCGGACGACAACGAGAATAAAAGCACTCGAAAAGATGAAATACACACACACACACACACACACACACACACACACACACACACACACACACACACACACACACACACACACACACACACACACACACACACACACACACACACACACACACACACACACACACACACACACACACACACACACACACACACACTCTGACGCATAAACATAACCAATACTTTACAATATTTCCACTTTCACAAACATCACACTCCCTACACACCCATCCCATTCCCAGATGTACATTGCCAGCATGTGGTAGTTAATTCTGCGTTTCACTCTCCCTCATATTTCTCCACTTTCATATGCATCATCCCTCCTACGGAAACCCATCTCCCACTGGCACCTCGTCAGCATGGGAGTTAATTCTGGCTATCACTCTCCCTCCGACTGTAAGGTCCGACCCTACACTGAACGTAGCATAGATTAATAAAGATATATATTCAAGGAAAAACTCCAGGATTATGTTAAGCTGAGAGAAGACCTTACAGAGCAACAGAAAAGAAAAATCAATTGACTCGCCACTATGGATGTATTTATATCTCTGTGCTCTTTCTTATATCTAAAACTAATCTCTGGAGGGGTGACCACAAACAAACCGCCTCCATGTTACCCTGTCATGCATCATCAGGCTGCCTCTCCTTCAACTCACACCAGCATCGTTCATATACCTCTCCACCGCATCCCTCCACCTCATTATTCTCGGTCTCCCACTACTCGTCTCTCCACCTAACTCACATACACTCTCTTATACTCCTTTCACTCTAACTTGTCCTAATATTACTGTCTCTGTCTTCAGTTCTGAGCTGTAGCAATACGAATACCAGAATATGACGCGTAAAATAAATAAATAAATAACAAGCATCATGGTAAGAACGTACGTAGAACCGTAGTACTGTATTATATTTTCCTGCCACTGAGCTACATGAAATAAGCTACAAAGGGACGAAAACCTGGGCAAAGTTAAGGTGGAAGAACTATAGGTAATCTGTCAGTCTTCATTCCACATGGCCAAACCATCTCAAGGTACCTCTCCCAACACCCTCCAGCGCATCCACATCAACACCACAGCGGATCTTTACTTTTTCAGATTAATACAGACGATTTGGCGCAGCGGCGAGAACTCGTAGCTATCAAAGAACGAATGAACAGTATCCTCGCTTACCCTTCTGTACCTCAAGAAGACGGGGAAGCTGTTTACACATTATAATTCTATCACTGAGTTAATATACACACAACACCTGCGTCCTCCCCTTTCTCGGTTAGAGGGTGACTGATGGGATTCGGAGCTTCAAGGGTTCACAGAGTTCCAGTTCGAGACAGAAGACTCATTTCAATCATGCTCGGTAACATTTGCTTTACTGTATATTTCATTTTAACTATACTCTTTTCACTTATGTGTTATATACTTAAACATTATCATTATCTTTACATTAACCACTTCACTCTGAGAACGTCTCTTTGCCTCTGTTCATATTACTGTCAGACGATTTTAATTATCTAGAGTAATACCTGTCGAAAATGATCGCTTATAGCATCATCATCCATTAACCTCTACGTAAGATGCGCCTTTTTAATTATATCTGCCACCGAGTGTCAAGATATTAATATATATAAAATGCCCGCCGCCGGACCATCCACCCCGCCACCCCCCACCCCACCACCGGGCCACCACCACCCCAGGAAGGGACAACGGGGGGGCTAATGACCCAGGGCAAGAGGGTCAGGGGGGGAGGTAGTCCTGACCGACCCCCGACTGACCAACGAACGGACTGTCCCCCGACTGAACGGCTCCGGACCCGAGCACTTGACATCAGTGTAAATTATGCCTCATTCGTCCTCATTCACGTGGTTGGTTCCACTCCCCTGTCCAGCCTCAATCCCTTCATCATCAAGAAGGTGATTGATGGGTGTGCAGGTGAGGTGGAACAAGTTAAAAATCTTGCAAGTGGAGATCTCTTGGTAAAGACAATCAATTCTGCCCAGGTAAAGGACTTGCTGAAACTGAGGAAGTTCCACAGTTACGATGTCCAGACGACGATCCCCCACTCCATGAATTACTGCAAGGGTGTTATCACCTGCAGGGATCTTGTGCTTATGGAGGAGGAAGAAATCGTACAGGAACTTGCTCAGCAAGATGTAACAGAGGCCAGATTTATTGCAAGATTTTCGGAAGGCATAAGGACGAAGACCGCAACAGTTGTTTTGACTTTTGGAAAAGTATCTCTTCCAGCCATTGTGAAAGTTGGATACGAAATTTTCAATGTCAGACCATACATCCCGAACCCCCTTCGTTGTGCAAAATGTCAGATATATGGACACCATGAAAAGGCTTGTCGGTCTTCTAACCTAGTACGTGGCAAGTGCGCGGCTGTAGGCCATTCTGCTGACCACTGTACATCCGAGACTGAGTGCTGCTTTCACTGCCAGGATGCTCACTCCACTTCCTCAAGGGCTTGTCCCAAGTGGAGGGAGGAGAAAGAGGTCTGCATTGTGAAAGCAACTGAGGGCATTTCCTTTTACGATGCAAGGAAGAAGGTGAAGGAGTTGCATGCAACTCCCAAGCCTAATATCTCCTATGCATCGGCGGTTGTGTCCCGTCCCGTGATGTGCACCGTTGAGACACAGACTGACCTTACATTCACTCCTCATGCCCCACGCCCTATCTCTCAGTCTAAGCCTCCTGTACGTTCCAACTCTCTGACAGACATCCCCCCAAAACACACAACAAACACCCCCCAAAAGAACCCACACAACAACCCAAACACACCCGAAACAGAACCCACACAACCCCTCAAAACACACCCCAGACAGAACCAACGCAACCCCCCAAACACACCCCAAACACACATCAAACACACGCCAAACAGAACCACACAACCACCTAAAGCACATCCGAGACACACTACAAACCGAACCCACACAACCCCCGTCAAACAAACCGAAACACACCCTAAACAGAACCCACACAACCCACCAAACACACCCCAAACAAAACCCACACAACCCCGTAAAACAAACCCCAAACAGAACTCACACAACCCCCCAAACACACCCGAAACAGAACCCACACAACCCCTGAAAACACACCCCAGACAGAACCAACGCAACCCCCCAAACACACCCCAAACACACATCAAACACACGCCAAACAGAACCACACAACCACCCAAAGCACATCCGAGACACACTACAAACCGAACCCACACAACCTCCGTCAAACAAACCGAAACACACCCTAAACAGAACCCACACAACCCACCAAACACACCCCAAACACACCCCAAATAGAACCCACACAACCCCGTAAAACAAACCCCAAACAGAACTCACACAACCCCCCAAACACACCCCAAAACGAACCCACACAACCCCCTCAAACACACCTCAAACAGAACCCACACGACCTCCCCAAACACACCGATACACACCCCAGACAGAACCCACATGACCCCCTAAAATAAACCCCAAGCCGACCCCACACAACCCCTCCAAATGCACCCCCAAAAAAAGCTGCACAACCCCCACAAACACACCTTAAATAGACCCCGCACAACCCCCCAAACACATGCCAAACACACTCTAAACAGAACCTACACCCCCCCCAAACACACCCCAAAACGAACCCACACAACCCCCCAAACAGATCACAAACACAACCAAAACAGAACCCAAACAACCCCCAAACACACCCCAAACTGAACCCACACAACCCCTGAAACGCACCCCAAACTCCTCTCTCTCTCTCTCTCTCTCTCTCCTTCTCCCTCTCTCTTATTTTCCGTCATCCTACCTTCAATGACTCTCCAGACATCTGCTTACCACACATGCCAGCTCCCTAATACCTGTAACTTACCAGTTTATTTAAATATCTGGTTAGTTAATGCATTCCTGTATGTTATTCAAGCAGTCTTTATTGACATCACAAAAATACAAATTGCAGACAACACAATACAGTATCTAGGAGCAATAAACACAAAATATCGCTACGGAAGGAAGGAAGGAATAATCAAGAGTAAGCACCGAGCCATAATATGGCTATATGGCAATGCAGAAGTAGAGGGAAAATATAGGCCGGGAGAAACAAGGAAATATCAAGAACAGAGGTAGGACAGAGGAGAGGAAGAGGACAGTAAGAAGAGAAAAATGGGAGACAAAAAGGCCGCTTTTAGGTTCCTCTTACGACAAGCAGGGGTACTGGGATATTGCTATGGAGAAAGCTTAAGGAAAGCTTACGGTACTTAAGCTGATGAGACCACAGGACTAAGAATTACATCTAGATTCATTTTGCAGCAGCAAGCAACTCTTAGAGTGCGGCCAAACTTGCGCGAAACATGTGACCGAGAAGACGACTCAAAGCACCGGGTTAGAGCCGCTGCAATATCCGAGTCTGATCGTTGGAAGGGCCCCTGAGCTTCATTTCCTCCTGTCGGTCACATGTTTGGCTCAAATGTGGCCCCACCGTAACCCAAAGCTTTCCATCTCAGGTGCTACCGATTGTCCTGTCCTTCCCTACTGGCCGAGCAGCGTGGCCAGGATCACTGTACGAGCCTGCCAAAATATCATATACTCTTTTGAATACTATTTATCTATTGCCAGACGCCTTATTCCAGTAAAGGGTGGCCACAAACAAATCGCCTCCATGTCGCCCCGTCCCCCGCCATTTCACTGCCCTGCTACCAGCTCACCCTCGCTCTCTCATATACCTCCCACAGATTCGGTCGAGCAGCTGCCGAGAAAAGACGTCTCTACCAGCAGCACAGTCATGCATAAAACTCTACGGACATTGCGACCCATGTTTCACATACTCTGACCACATCACCTGCCTACCCTGCAGTATCACCATCGTCCCTACCAAGATTTCCTTCACCTCGACTGCAGATATACACTGCCTCTCTCGGCGGCTGTATACTGCAGTCAGGTAGAGCTTTGATCCTCGCACACATCTCCTCTTGCCTCACTCTTCCTCCCAATCCTCTCCCAACATCAGACATACATACACACACACACACACACACTCAGTACATCCTATCCCCTCCTTACCCCCTGCTCTCCTTGCCCACTCTGCCGTAGAATTTCCTGTTACCCCGCTACTGACGAACTGAACCCCGAGGGAAGGCCGTTTAGGGCTGACACGACGGGGGTCACTACAGTAGAGTGACTGGGGAGCCAGGGGGTAACAGGAACGCACCCCGCTGTTACGATTAGGTTCCCCGTCAAGGGGCAGTCCGGAGTTGGTGCCAGGGTCCCTCCTCACGACATCCTCTAGAGGGCGGGGGAGGTAAAAGCCCGGCGCCCAGGATCTCTGGCATAGGTAGGCCTGGCACCCAACTTTACTATCTCACACAATGGACTCGAGATCGGGATCAAAGACCATCCACAGAGGCAATCCACAAAGCTCATCTGCAAAAAACCAAGCAGCGGGACAGAATCGTGCAGACAACAGAGCAAGAAAGCCTCAGCCACCCACACCTCAGCTTGCTGCAACGAAGAAGCAACTCCCCAACAACGGAACTTAGGAGAACCCCCCGCCACAGCCATCAACATCAAGCTATGAACCTAACGACGATGACTTTCATGTCCCCATGGACATTTCGCAAGCTACTCCTCCCAGCCAAACCACCCACAATCAGAAGGAGCCAATGAACACAAACACAACCTTCACCCTGATCTGCTGAAACAAAATTGGACCCATTGCACTGTGAAAGCCATCCGACTTATCAAACTCGACACCGTCATACAACAAGAACCAGTTGCTCCCGACCCAGAATACCGGCAGCCACCACCCTGGGCTCCACCCCCTTTCAAACTAATAACTCTACACTCCTCCGCCAAAGCCAACACCCCCACAGAAGAAATACGCCACCTCAGCCTAGAACTCATCGCTCACCTCACTCCCCCCAACTTCGTCACATACTACACCGACGGATCTGTTAATCCACCCAGAGCAAGAGCCGTCTTCATCTGCGGGAACAAGACAGCAGCCTGGCCAATCACAGACGGAGCATCAACCCTCCTCATTGAACTCGTAGCTATCCGTGAAGCCCTAATAGACGCCAAAAACACCACTGTATCGCTAGCCATCCCTGACTCCCTCTCTGCAATACAAGTACTACGCCAACCAGACCGTTACGACAATGTCAACATCTGCAGCACCATTGTCAACACGGCATACCAAATATCAGCAAGAAAAACTATAATCATACACTGGATCCCCAACCACGTAGGCATAAGCCGAAATGAACAAGCAGACAACGCCGCCAAACAAGCCACAAACTGCCTCCACAACGATATCGAAGTCACATTTAGCCACTCACAAATCAAAAAGAAAATATTAAACAAAGCATCAGCCCTCAACCAAGCTGACCACGAAACCTGTGTAAATGAAGGCTCCCCAACAGCCACCTGGTATGCAACCGCCACCAACTACGCATCCCTGGCATATCCCAACCGCCACCAACTACGCATCCCTGGCATAACGCAATCGCCACCAACTACGCATCCCTGGCATAACGCAATCGCCACCAACTACGCATCCCTGGCATATCCCAGACAAGTAAACAACTACACTCATTCACTGATGCGAAGGTTACGGCTAAGACATCGCCCCCTTCCCAATATAATCGACGAACACTCCCAAAACTGCAAACACCGCAACGCAATCTCTCCTTTTCCCCTACTACATTATCTACTAAAATGCCCTGCAACCGAACTACTCAGAGCGGCAGAATCTACCCCAGCCCAGGCATCCCACCCACTGAACCCTCCGTCCCCCTCGTCACGTCTTAGATCTATCTGTCTATTGCCAGACGCCTTAATCCCATACGGGGTGGCCACAAACAAATCGCCTCCACGTCGCCCTGTCCCCTGCCATTTCACTGCCCTACTCCCAACTCACACCCCTCTCTCTCACATACCTCTCCACTCCATCCCTCCATCTCATCCTTGGCCTCCCCCTCCCTCTCTCCCCCTCCACCTCACTCACATACCTCTCCACTCCATCCCCCCATCTCATCCTTGGCCTCCCCCTCCCTCTCTCCCCCTCCACCTCACTCACATACACTCTCCTCGTCAGTCTCTCACTCTCCATCCTCTCCACATGGCCAAACCACCTTAATGTGTCTTAGATGCTGCACCTAAATATCGCTCACCCCTTTATTTATTTTTTTATGTGAGGAAGAAGGAACCAAAGACCACGAGCCCGCAAAACTGTTCCTTCTAAGTGAAAAACAAAATACTAGAGAAAGCCAAACTCAAGATCCGATTATTTCGAGATGCCTGGACACACTGCGTTTGAAAGACTGGAGATCATAGGAAGCAGGAAATGCAGACAGAGGGAGACAGTTCCAGATTTGACCTGTTGCATAAATGAAGGACTGGGAGTAACGGTTAACTCTTGCATTAGAGAGTTGTACAGAAAAGGGATGAGAGTTTGCTGCTAGACGGGTGCTACGCGCCCGTCGTAGAGATGGAGGAATGCATACAGACAGTTCAGAGGAGCAGTGACCATTGAAGTAGCGATAGAAAAGAGATAAAGATGCAACAGTGCGGCGAAGAGACAGAGGTTGAAGGGAGCCAGTAAGAGGAGCAGTGACCATTGAAGTAGCGATAGAAAAGAGATAAAGATGCAACAGTGCGGCGAAGAGACAGAGGTTGAAGGGAGCCAGTAAGAGGAGCAGTGACCATTGAAGTAGCGATAGAAAAGAGATAAAGATGCAACAGTGCAGCGAAGAGACAGAGGTTGAAGGGAGCCAGTAAGAGGAGCAGTGACCATTGAAGTAGCGATAGAAAAGAGATAAAGATGCAACAGTGCGGCGAAGAGACAGAGGTTGAAGGGAGTCAGTAAGAGAAGGAGAGTTAATGAGGCGAAAAGCCAATTCTAATCTTTCTCCCTATTTTTCCCTTTGTTTACTACCTCCTGTCCAACCACACACATCGACAGGGCCATAATCAAGTCTCGGTCTCCTCTATAGGCGGAGATATTCAATAAACAACAACAACAACAACAGTCAGACCCTCGCTCCTTCACCACGCGGCCAGGAATAGGGTTGGCCAGTAACTCTCTCTCTCTCTCTCTCTCTCTCTCTCTCTCTCTCTCTCTATCTATCTATCTATCTATCTATCTATCTACCTACCTTTCTATCTATATCATCATCATCATCATCATCATCATACCCCCTTATCCACCTCTCTCTCTCTCTCTCTCTCTCTCTCTGATTTTTGCTGTTGGCTAATGATGTGAACCCGCGGCTGCGACACGTTTGAATTACCCGGGTGTTTAGGCTTGTGCTGGTGGTGGTGGTGGTGGTGGTGGTGGTAGTGGTGCTTCTGGTAGTTGTGGTAGGCAAAGGTAGTGGTAGTGGTGGTTTTGGTAGGGGTAGTAAGGAATGAAGGTAGCTGTGGCAGTGACTATGGTGGCAGATGGGGCAGCCAGAGGGAGGGGGAGGCCAATGATGAGATGGAGGGATGGAGTGGAGAGGTATATGAGAGAGGGCGGTGTGAGCTGGGAGCAGGGCAGTGAAATGGCGAGGGACAGGGTGACATGGAGGTGTTTTGTTTGTGGCCACCCCTTACGGGATTAAGGCGTCTGGCAATAGATAGAGAGATAGATAGATAGATAGATAGATAAGTAAGACCCACCAAATGTCACGCACACTCGAATTAATACCCAAGCTGTGCAAGTCGCGTTGCGTAAAATGTAAACAAACTAAGTACAGTAGGAGTGGTAGAAGAAGAGAAAGAGGAAGAAGAAGAGGAAGAAGGGGGTGAGGAAGAAGAAGAGGAAGAGGAAGAAGAGGGAAAAGAGGAAGAGAAGGATGAGGAAGAAAAGGAGGAAAGGGAAGAGGAACAAGAAAAGGAAGAGGAAGAGGAAGGAGGTGGTAGGATGTTGTTGTTGTTGAGATTTTCCCACCTGACATACAGTCAGAGAGGGAGCGGGCCTAGGGTGTAAGGCCCGCCAGTGAGAAGCATGAGATGAGGAGGCAGCAGTTGCTAGGCGGTAGAAGGAATTAGGAATAGCTGTCGTGGCTGGAGAGCAAGTTGAAGAGGTTGGACTGGGAGAGCTGCTGGTTAAAAATCCTGGCAAATTCTTCCGGGTCGATGCGAATAGTCTGGCGATCGTCGGCGGCAGGAGAAGGACTTCTGGGCGTGGGTTCGCAGGCGTCACGAGGCGAGGCACGGTGTTCTTGATGGCGGTCGGCGGGGGTGGTGGAGGCAGGCCGTGGAGACACAAGCTCGTCTGTCTCCATGTCAACAGGTGGTGAAGGCCTGCCTTTCTTACCCTTCTTATTCCTCTTCTTCGGCTCGCCGTCAGTAGCAGGTGGTGGAGGCGAGGGCAGGAGGTCCTCTTCTTCCCTGTCGATGGAGGGGACGGGAGAAGGAGCCCTTTCCTCGGCTACTGACGGCGAGCGGCGGGAGTCTTCTGTGGGAGCTGGCTGTGTAAGCTCGGTGGGCGGTGCAGTGGCGGTGATGGCGGTGGCAGCAGTTGCCCTGTTTAGGGGAGCGTCGAGCTGCAGCCTTTTCCGCGGTGTTGTGCGGGGTCTGGGAGGCTGCAGCTTGAGGGCGCGACGCTCCTGACGAGGGGCAGCATGTGAATCGCGGGCAAAGCACTGCGGGATGACAATTCGCGGAAGCCCATTCTTCTCAAATATCTGTGGGAGAAGAACGAGCATCGCCGTCTTGTCACCGCCGCAAAATGCTCGTGCAGTCGCGATACACATGGTGACTATTGTGTCGATCTCCCCAGTGCATCGAGGATCCCTGGGCTGACGATTCCAAGCCGAGGGGCGCCGCCGTGCATGAGCAGAGCCCTGCACAGCGGCACCTCTCAGTTCGGTAACGTTAACAGCCTCGGGACCCTTCGGTGCCTGTAGGAGATCAAACACAACAGCCTCACCCTCGCGTAACGGGCGTTTCCGGCCCCGTGAATTGGTGCAATCGATCCCCAGGCGGTGCACGAATACATCGGCGCCGGTGTCCTGGCGCCGAATGAACCCGTACCCCGCCCTAGCGTTGTACCACTTCACGGTGCCAGAGGTGGTGTGGGCCCGTGGTGGCTGGGAACCTGCAGGTGTAGCCCCCCTCGACGGGTCGAAGGCTGGAGCAGGTGGTGAGGACGGAGATGTTGCTGCCATGGCTGCTGCACAGGGAATCTAGGTGGTAGGGACAACGTTCAGTTTAATCGAACGCCCACAGATTATCTCTGCCCTGTTGTTGTCTTTTGCTTCTGCCATTGGGAATGAAGAAGGTAGAAGTGGTTTTGGATGTGGTGGTTGTGTAATAGGAATGTTGTGTGTGTGTGTGTGTGTGTGTGTGTGTGTGTGTGTGTGTGTGTGTGTGTGTGTGTGTGTGTGTGTGTGTTAGAGAAAATGTGGCTAAATATGGTTAAAGCTCCTGTTTTAAGGTGTCTGTAATTCATCCCTAATTTTTAAAAGATAAACTCCAATTTCCACCCCCTCCCCCTTCTATCAGTCATTGCTCCTCTCCCGACTTCCTCTTCATTCTACTTCTCTCTTTATTACCTCTGTTCCTCCTCCATCCCTCTCTCGTACCCTGTCTGGTCCTAGGTCATTCTCTTCTCTGCCCTACAAAGCAACCCCCCCGCTGGCAAACATCATCTATCCCCCCAGCTGTAGAGAAGCGACTGTCTGTCAACGCATCGCATGATCGCATCGTCAATTGTCATCGCCGCGTAAGGGCAGCACCATACAATGTCACCTCCTTCACATTGGCTGCTGTCATCGCCGCGCAAGGCATTAAACAGACACATACCCTAAAGAAAAATACAAACGTTGATGCCTATAGCTTCTATTTGGATCAGAAATACACAAGATTTTATTCTGCATTGTAGAGACTAAACTGTTATGGAAGAGGTGTTGCAAAGCCTCTACTACTTAGTAGGAGCCTACTAGTTGCCGCAGACCATGGCATAACCCACCCTTCCGGAGTTAGGGGGGCGACTGAGGTTCCGGGTTCGTGGGAGTATCAATTGATGAATAGAAAACATGCTAAATACAGCAAATAGAAGAAATTTACCCAATTATTTCTATATCAAAGTGGCAAATACACAAACCTCCTTCCTAATATAAATTCTGCAACCAGTCAGCGTCCTCATTTTACTAAGATTCTATGCATTGTCAATCCCATTTATATGTATAAAATGTTTAAAATGTAAATTAGTCAAAAGATATTTTGTCGCAGAGCTGCAACAGTAACATGCAAGAGTTCCACAGAAAAATAAATCTGTGCTATTATTTCTTCAACGAGAAAGGCAGCTACGTATCTCTTATAGCATATAACATATAGTAAACAATTAATGTCCGCCATAGGCTAAGGGTTTTGTGCAAAATCACACTATTAAGTCTGAAAAAATTGCCTAAAAAAATCAACTCGGCTTAAAGCGCCGATGTTAGCGAGCCCGAGAAGTTACCCGACATTTTTAAGAATATAATTATTTTGGAATTATTTCGGTGCTATTCAAATGTACTGAGAGAGGAGTTCATTCCAGTTTTTCTATGTCATAATTCTTAACCACGCTAGCATACCTTTTTTTGCCCATAATTTCAAATGCACTAGCTTTTCGTGAATCAAAATGCATGCAACTATGACCATATGGCAATACGAGTTGGCGGCCGGTCCATTCAAAACATGTTTTCAAAGTCCATTATTTTAACAAATTTCCGCTTGATTACCGTATGTTAATGCTTCTACAGTGTTAAGTAATGTGGTAAGACTTATATAAACGCTTCTTGAGGTGAGT
This sequence comes from Coenobita brevimanus, assembly GCF_032717465.1. NCBI lineage: Eukaryota > Metazoa > Arthropoda > Malacostraca > Decapoda > Coenobitidae > Coenobita > Coenobita brevimanus. Next base: position 95,196 of record NC_136957.1, read on the forward strand.
TAAATGTGAGTCTGAAGTGATTTAGGCTACAAATAGAGATTTTGTTTTCACTCATTCATGTTTTCTCACTCTGTTTACGTTATGTTCATTCATAATTGTTTTTTAAATTTACTAGTTACGGCATTGTTTACGTTGCAGACCTTTAAATTCATTCATACTAAAGTTTACTTCATTCAAGAAAAAAGAAATGCGAGAGGAAAGAAATTGAAAAAGAGAAGATATGAGAAAGACAAAAGAAAGGAGGAGGAGGAGAAATGAAATAGAAAGGAGAAAGAATAAAACAGAAGAAGACGAAAATAGAAGAAAGAAAGAAAAGAGGAAGGAGGAAGATGAAGAGGAAAAGGAGAAAGAAGAGGAGGTGGAGGAAGGAGAAGAACATGAGGAGGAGGAAAGAGGAAGAAGAGGAAGAGGTATAGGAAGAAGGGAAAGAGCAAGAGGCAGGGAAAGAGAAAGAGGAAGAAAAGGCAGACGAAGAAGAGGACGTAGAGGAACAGGAAGAAGGGGAAAAGAAGAGGGGGAAGGGGAAGAAAGGAAAAAGAAAGAAAAGGAAGAGGAAGAAGCGGGAAAAGAGGAAGAGAAGGAAGAGGAAGAACAAAAGAGGAAGAAGGGGAGGAAATGAGGAAATGGAAGAGGAAGTGCCGCATCTCCTCTCCTTCCTTTTCTCTTCATCACATTTTTCCTTTCCTGCCCCTTCTCCTCCCATCTTTCCTCCTCCTTTCTTTGATTTCATCTTTTTTTTTTCATTAATGGATTTCTTTTCTGCCCCTTCTGTCATCTCTCAACCTCCTCCTTTTCACCAGTCTCCTTCCCTCCTCTTACCTGTACTGGCATGTCCTGTACTGGTTTTACTTATTATTTTGGCAGCTTTGACAGATCTTCATATATAAGGGGTTTGCAACACCTCAAAGCTCCTTTAGTTATACTTTTCAAGTAGTGCCCACTTCTCTTGCTGTATGGGGCTACTCTTGGATCAGCATTATTAAATTCTTTAGGCAACTTACCTCACTCCAGTTACCTCCACATTCACTTACCTCAGGCCTTTGCCGGTTCCACCTTTATATTTTGTAGTATTTCCAACCTCCCGTCACCCATCAAAGAAATACCAGTACTATATTACAATAGACCAGCTGGCCCACGCTAGTCAGCTCCTACACAAGTGTGACTAAATAAAAGAATAAGTCATATGCCCACTGGTTGAGGAGACACCCAAGCACCTTTCCTTACCAGTTTATTTCTGCATATACATATCAGTGTTCCCCTGTTTATGGTCACAAACTGCCACCATTCACACATCAGTAAGAGATGGAAAAAGAGTTGCGTAAGGTCAGCAAAACCCATCACTGGGCCTCAGGTGCTGGACTGCCTCCTGTGCTAAACACCACTGCCCACTACTAACGAGGGCTCTCTCATTTACCTGATCCATTATCCTTTCCCTGCTTTCTCGTCTACAGGAGCATATTTGCAGCAGATCACCATCCTCCTTTCAGGGGATGCTGACCACCAGTCCCCTGAGTTCATGTCTAGCTGAGTGAAGTGAAAACAATACATGAAGCTAAATACTGAAAGATTTAATCAAACACTCAATTCAAATGATGCCATCCTTTTTCTGAAGGAGTCTCCAAACTGAGGTGAGCCATGGTACTGTACACATGGCTTGTATTCTCATCAATTAAGCAAGCTCCCTATCCCTTAGCTATTTGTTTTTGGATACAGCTGGGTAATAGGATTATGTACATTTTATAAAAGGAGTATGGTGATATTTGAATTATTTAAATAACATACAAGTCGACAGCAAGGGGTAATAAGCATCTGGTAGCGCTCATGACTGGAATGTCACTCAGCCATATTGCAGAACTTCGGCCTATTAGAATTCTTTCATTCCCCGAACTGCATCTCTCTGGAACTCACTTTCCCAGAGTTGTTTCCCTCCAAACTTCAACCTACAGCTGTTCAGGTCCAACTGTTACAGACATTTTATGAATGGAGTACAGCAGGAATCTGGTGTATGGATTTTTTTTTTTAATTCATTTGTTTTTCCTTCCTCTGTCCTGCTATTAATAAAAAAATAAATTGCTTGGGAAGAGGTGTTAGGGAGCTGCCTTAACTGAGGAGAATACAGGCCATGATTTATAAAGCTGGCTAAGCACTGAGTCAAGAGAAGAATATAACAGAGGATAACTGAAGAAGGTTGGCAGACAAAAGCACATAAACTAGCAGAACACAGCACATAAAGAACATAACAGAAGAAGGAGGCAGACACAAGCATATAAACACAGAATGACACTGACAGAACACAGCACATAAAGAACATGAAAGCGTAGCTACAAAAACCTGGAAGAACAAAGAACGTAACTATGAACATACAAATTTTACTGCAAAAGACTGTGTGAGCTGGGAGCAGGGCAACGAAATGGTGAGGGACAGGGCAACATGGAGGTGATTCGTTTGTGGCTACCCCTTATGGGATTAAGGTGTCTGGCAATAGACAGATAGATAGACAACAACAAACAGGCAAATTTAACTGAAAAAGCTTGGCAAAACAAAACATAAACAGAAAACATGAAAGGATAACTACAAAAAGTTGGAAATACAAAGAGCGTATGTTAGTCCATGCTTGGCTGTTCCTGTAAGTGACTAATCTACAAGCACAAGATGTAAATAGCAAAGAAAACTATCACATGAGTGGATGGCGTAACCTACAAGAGGCCATATTATAGGTTGCATGGCAGCCACTGTAGCTCCTTTTTATTAGTGATTTATCTCCCTTTTTGCAACTCAGTATTCTCCTGCATCATTTTCTTTTATTATCGGATACACAGAGGGGAAGAGGGAGGGGGAGACCAAGAATGAGATGGAGGGATGGAGTGGAGAGGTATATGAAAGAGGGGGGTGTGAGCTGGGAGCAGGGCAGTGAAATGGAGGGGGACAGGGTGACATGGAGGCGATTTGTTTGTAGCCACCCCTTATGGGATTGGGGTGTCTGGCAATAGATAAACAGACAGATAGATAGATAGATAAATAGATTACTTACACACAAAGGGATACTGAGGTGCAATGAGAATGACTCACAGAGATATGTTAAGTCTGCAAAAGCCACTTGTGGTATTGTCTGGGACTAAAACTTACATTTCACATGGACAATTTATTTCTCACTGTGGAATGAAAAATGACAAGATACAGATAATTAAACATTCCCTATCATTCTTACACAACTGCAGTCCCCTAACATTCTTAAACAGTTGCTCAGACATCTAACATTCTTACATCCATCCATCATCCAATCCTACATTGCCCCATGAGGAGCGTAGGAGCCCGGGGCTAGGTAGTTGGTCCCGACATCTAAGATTCTTACATACATCTAACATTCTCACACAGCTGCTCAGACATCTAACATTCTCACACAGTTACTCAGTCATCTAACATTCTTACACAACTGCAGTCATCTAACATTCTCACACAGTTACTCAGTCATCTAACATTCTTACACAACTGCAGTCATCTAACATTCTTACACAATTGCTCAGACATCTAACATTCTCACACAGTTGCTCAGCCATCTAACATTCTCACACAACTGCTCAGCCATCTAACATTCTCACACAACTGCTCAGACATCTAACATTCTCACACACTTGCAGTCATCTAACTCTTCAGGGGGAATTAAAAACAGTTCAGTGGGGGTTAAAAAATAAATATTCTGACGTTTATTTATGCCTTGACGGCATACCTGCAGTGTGGGAAATTCACCTCTTGATATCTTAGGTGTGAGTCGCTTCATCTGACGCTGTCAGGCTGCATCAGATGGCACAGGTCTTCTTGGGCTGCAGATCCAGGGGCCTGAACTACTTCTTCTGTGGGTGGAAAATTCTGAGTTAATACTACATAGTCTTCAGCCAATGGAACAGGGCTATTCCTATTACATGGATAGTCACTGAGCTCTGGTTGCTTCTCCCCCCCCACATACACACAAAATGGAGCAATAAATGGCAAATGGAATTTATTGTGGACAAATGTCATGTAATTAAGTTCGGTAAAAGTGAGAAAAGACCAGACTGGGAATATGAGTTAGGAAGATGAACCCTACACATATCAGAAACGGAGAAGGACCTAGGAGTGATTATCAATAACAGACTATCTCCAGCTGACCACATCAGTGAGAAGGTACGGAACATGTATACACTGCTTGCTAATATGAGAATAGACTTCACACATATAAAGGAAGACATGCTGAGAAAAATTATATCATTCATCAGACCAACCCTGGAGTATGCATCAGTAGTCCAGAATCCTCATCTCAAAAAACATATAGATAAGATTGAAAAAGTACATAGGGCAGCTACAAGATGGGTACCAAGCTTAAGGGACCTAAGCAACGAAGAAAGACTAAATAAACTGAATCTACCAACACTACAGGAGAGAAGGAAAAGAGGAGACATGATTATGCTGTATAAATGCATTTCAAGGAAAGAGAAAATAGACATAAATGAATATATAACCAATGGGGAAGCACCAGCAAGAGGACACTGCAAAAAACTACATAAAAAGAGAGGCAATACAGATGCTAGGAAATTGTTTCCCAAATAGGGCAAATGATCAATGGAATGCACTACCGAATGAAATAGCGTGTGTCAAAACAATTCATATATTTAAGGATATGTATGATAAAAATGGTTTAATACACAGGACAGTACAAGCCTGACTCATTCCTGTAAAGATACAAGTAGGTAAGAACACACACACACATACACACACTTTAAAGAAAAACGTGCAGGAAGACTGGAAGACCCACATCCAGCTAAAGGTAACAGCATCCAGGGCAGCCACTGTGCTTGTGTTATGCAACCAACTGTGTAGCTTCTCATTACTGTTCTTTCATTCATTCATTCATTCTCATCCAATCATTACTGTTCTACAGGAATAAAAACTCATTTACAATTCATTACACATTACCAAATCCAAACAGCCAATTTCCAAAATGTTTTTTCATGCAACAATAACACAGTCTTTAAATCTGCACTAATTGTGTGACGATGTGATATCAACACCACTCTGTTTGCATCGTTTATAAAGGCATGTTGGTGCCTTTATAAACGATACAAACATACGATATCAACCCCTCTCTGCTCGTATCGTTTATAAAGGCTCCAGCATACCTGTATAAATTAATCATCAATGCCTCTCTGTTTAACTACTACTACAACCATCACAACAACTACTATTACTATTACTACTACTACAACTACTATTATTACTACTACTACAACTACTATTACTACTACTACTACAACTACTACTATTACTACTACAACCATCAACACTACTACTGATACTATTACTACTACTACATGTATTACTATTACTACTTCTACAACTACTACTATTACTCATACTGTGCTACTATTATTACCACTACTACAACCATCACTATTACTACTGCTGCTACAACAACTACAGAATATGTTAGACTTTATTATTTTATTGCATATTTTTTAATCTTTTGGTATTTTATTATAGGTGTTCTATATACTTATATATGTGTATGTGTGTGTGTGTGTATGTATATGTGTATGTATATGTATATGTATATGTGTATGTGTGTATATGTGTATGTGTATGTGTATATATATCTATATATATATTTTTTCACTATCTGCCTCCTTTTGCTTCAGTTTTTATCATCCTATATTGAACCTTTCTTTTTTATATTTCTTCTTTCATAGCATAATTTTAGATAGGAGTTTTATTTATTTTTTTAATTTTTTTTACTGGACTTTTTTCTGGTACTTTTTAGCTTCATTTTCTTTATTATTTTTTTTTTCTGTGCATTTTTAATATTGTAGTATAGAGAAGCATAATACTGTAGCCGACATCATTATGGATATTACTATTTGTACTTACAACTGTTGTTCATTACGGAAAAATATAGATGTGGTGCGCTCACTTGCAGATGGAAGTTATGATGTTATTTTTTTGCAAGAATCATTTCTTAAAGAAGATAGGCTAGGAGATATTGCTTTTATTGATGAAAGGTATATGGGTGTGGGATCTGCTGCTGGCTATTCAGAGAAATCAGTTAAATCATTTAGAGGAAGATGTGAGGGAGGGCTTGTTTGTCTGTGGAAAAAGAATGCTTCCTTTCAAGTTAAAGTTGTATCTCTTGAAGCAAATATGATAATTTTGGAAATGTCAGTGAGAGGTTTCACAGTATTACTGGTAAATGTACATGTAAAAAGTGATGTTTGGGAGGATGTCACCCTTGAACATTATTTGGAGTCACTGAGTAAGTTGGAGCAGGTTTTAAGTAATTATAGCTATGATAATGTGTATTTTTTAGGAGATTTTAATGCAGACCCATTTATAGGTAGAGCATGGAATAATCTCAGCAATTTTATTGGAAGAAATGACCTGAAATGTTTTGATTATGATATGCTTGATATTAACACATTTACATTTATTCCTTACAACAACTCCTACACAAAATGGTTAGATCATATTATAGGTAGAGATTCCAAAAATGTTATAATTTCTAATATACAGGTGTTATATTTTTTTATTGGATCAGACCATTTACCAATGGTTGTATGTATGTACATAAATTGCCCTGAAGAATGCCTTAGTACATTTTGCCAGGGAGAAACAAGTGTTAGTGAGGACTTTTTAAATTGGAACAGCCTAAGTGCTGATGATATTAAAACAATAGAAAAAGATGTTAATAATGATTTGACAAGGTTAATTGCTCTTGAAACATTAAGTTGCCAGGTTACTGGATGCCAACGTAAGCAGCATATACAAGAACTTGATATTTTTTATGAGCAACTGATTTCTTCATTATCATCTCGTACTAAGAAATATAAGGGTATGAGGATAAGAAAAAATAAACACAGAATTATTCCTGGTTGGAATAGAAATGTTAAAACACTGTATGAGAGATCACGCTGTGACTACATGGAATGGTTGAAAAAGGGAAAAGAAAGAAATTCAAAGGAGTACATGAAGATGGTTGGTAGTAGGAAAGAATTTAAATTAGCACTCTCTAAGTGCAAGAAGGAAGAAATTAGTGAAAGATCAAAGGCTGTGGAAGAAAAATTCTTAAATAAGAATATGACAGCCTTTTGGAAAGAAATCAAGAAACAGAGTAATAAAATAAGGTCATCAAAAGTAGTTGATGGGACCTGTAATGATAAGGAAATAATAAATATATTTAATGGAAGAATGCTCAAAGGAGTTGGAGATGTTAGTAGTGGTGATGAAGAGGACTCCTTTCTCACAGTATTGAAAGAAAGGTGGAAAATTAAAAGAAAGTTTCATATATGCATATCAGTTGAAAGGCTTTCTGCGTTAATTAAGTCATTGAATGATGGAATAGGGCATGATGGATTACATTCTTTTTTACTAAAGCATGCTTCAGTGAAGTTTGTAAATATTTTAACACATTTTATCAACAGTTGTTTTACTCATTGTTACATACCTGTTGAAATGCTAAAGGGTGATATCACTCCCATAATGACAGATCTGAAGGGTAATGCAGCGGACTCTGCTAACTATAGACCAGTAATGGTTTCATCTTGTCTTTTAAAAATTTTAGAACTTCATTTTTAAAATATTTTAAGTGAGAGTGTATTTTTTGATTCCAAACAATTTGGCTTCTGTAATGGAATGTCTACAAGAGATGCTTGTTTTTTATTAAAAGAAACCATTAGGTCTTATACAAAAGGAGGCAGAAAATCATACATAGCTTTTATGGATCTATCAAAGGCCTTTGATAATGTTGATCATTTTAAATTGGGTCATATTTTACTGGATAAAGGAGTTCCCCCTGACTTAACATTAACTTTAATGAGATATTTAAGAAACCAGTTAGCAAGAATTACATGGAATGGGAGTAAAGGAATGTATCATATAATTAACAAAGGAGTGAGGCAGGGAGGAGTTCTTTCTCCTTTACTTTTTAAACTGTACATAGATAATGTTTTAAAAACCCTGACGGAAACAGATGTGGGTTGCTGCCTTGGGGTTGTTAGATTGAATGCAATTGCATATGCTGATGATATAGCATTACTAGCTGATAGTGAAGAGCATATTCTATATTTGTGTGACATATTTGAACAGAATATTAATAGTCTTAATTTAAGAATTAACAATGATAAATCAAAAATTGTTATATTTCAACATAATAAGAAACAGGCACAAGGTATCCGTTATTTAAATTGTTATGAAGTGGTAAATGAATACAAATATTTAGGCCATGTAATTCAAGACAACTTTTCTGATAATCGAGATATTTCTTTTAGATTGAACTCATTTTATGCTAAATTTAATTCAGTAATTAGAAAATTTAAGAACTTTAATGCACAGACGTTACTGTATTTGTTTAAAGCATACTGTGTCCCTGACTATGGTTTAAGTATTTGGAATATGAAAGATATGCTTAGAAGCAATGTATTCAGAAGCTTTGAAAGTGCATTTGCGAATGCTCTTAAGAAAATATATAATGTCCCAAGATTAATAAGTAATCATAGTATATCCAAGGCAGCAGGACTACTTTTACTTAGACACCATGTTGCCCTAGTGCAAGCTAGGTATTGTAAAGCCCTAAGTAGAAAGAATAATGCAGTTTTTAGGTTATTTTATCAGTCCTCTGGCCACCATGTTCCTCATTTATTGAAATATTTTTATGATAAATATGAGATAGATATATTGGATAACTCTGTGGACATTATAAATGCCAGAATTCAGTGGGTGCAGAACCATGAGGAAATAAGTGGTGTGGAGTTAATGTAAATTTTGAAAAAGATGTATAACAGTTGATACTGAATGTGTTGGTATGCAAATTGTATATATTTTTAGTTTTTTTTTTTTTTTTTTAATGAAATTGGATCAACTCCTCGATCTGATTGTTAAGGATTTATTTATTGTAAATAATTTATTAAATTCACTTGTAAAGGAGTATCTATAGTATTTATGATGATGAAATGTATTATATTTTATGTATCACGAGATACGAAATAAAGACGATTGATTGATTGACTGATTGACTACTACTGTAACTACTACTCGCACTACAACCATTACTACTACTAAAACCCTTACTACCACTACTACACTCCACTTCTTACACTAAGCCATGCTCTTACCTTCCTATCAGTCACCCCATCAGAGTCCAACTGAAGGCAGCACTGATGGAGTTCAGTATGGGCCTGGTTGTGTGCTTTACTATCTATCTGTCTGTCTATCTATCTATTTTCAGACGCCTCAATCCTGTAAGGGGTGGCCACAAACAAATCGCCTCCATGTCGCCCTGTCCCCACCATTTCATTGCCAAGCTCCCAGATCTAGAAAAAAAAAGAAAAAGAAAATCAATTAAATCTACTCACTGTACATCAAAACAAAGCATTATAATATCTTGCTATCTGTTTGTCTGTCTATTTATGTCTGTCAATTTGTCTGTCTATTTACCCATCCATCACTCATTTATCATGGCTCCTACATGCTTGTATGTGTTGGCCTTGGTCACCGGAAGGCTGCTCTCCATGCTGCTCAATCTCTAGCACCCTCTCTACTAGTCTCTTATCTCTTAAGTCACATTCTATGACCTCATCTGGGTACTTTTTTTTTTCTTTATGTCTGATACACTGCCATACTGAACAACTTCTGCCTACCAGATTTCATTTAGTCCCCAAACTGCTTCTCTCTTTGCTTCCCAAGAGTAATTTCCCCCAACACCTCAACCTACAGCAGTGCAAGCCCAGGTGTTACAAATTTTTTATGACTGGAGGACACTTGTTATCTGGTATATGGATTTTTTTTCCCTTCCTCTCTTTATTCTCTGTAAAAAAAAAAAAAAAAAAATACTGTACTCCATCCATCCATCATCCTATCCTATGTGGCCCCACGAGAAGCGTGGGAACCCGGGCCTAGGCAAGTTGGTCCTGACATAAGAGAGTAACCAGCCTTACTCATCCCTGAGTGGCATTATGTGAGCAATAAACCCCAACCACACCTTGGATATAAATCTACACCAGCTCAATCCGACTTGAGTAACGTAATTACCCACTAAACCACCAGGTGACAATAATACAGTAAATATATTGCTTAGGAAAAGGTGTTAGCCAGCTTCCTCAATTGACGAGGAAAAAAAAATAATGTTAATGCTTCTTTCTCTGCGATTCTTTAGTAGAGTTGGACACACAGAGTCAGCCGTACTTGCTTGGGCAGGGTGAGTGATGACAGGAGAGAACCAACACTGATACACCTTCCTTGATCATATGTACACAGTCCTGTAAATGAGAAAAAGAAATCATCACCACCATCACTGCTGTCATCATTTTCACCACAATCAGTCACCATCATTATCTTTGTCATCATCACCACCACCATCACTTTCATCATCACTGTTGTCATCATCATCACCACAATCACTGTCATCATCATCATCACTGTTTTCACCATCATTATCAATCATCACTATGACCATCATCATTCTCATCATCAATACCACCATCAGTCATCATCATCACCATCATCCAGACCTACTTTCCAACCCTGAGGTAGGGTACTGAGCAGAAATAACTCTACAGTACAGAATCAGAAACTACCTAAAGCCCATCCAGTTGAAAGGGCTACACACTCACTCCCTCACTAGTCTAGCCCCTGGAATCCTGACTCCACCTCATAAACATCCACACTTAAATGCTTCATATTCTAGCATTAATATCCTGTACATCTCAGTAGTCAAGATGGAGAGATGGTTATTTTATGCTGTGATACATAGACAAACAGACAGACTGACAAATGAGGAAGTAAAGGAGCATTGTGGTGTTGATGTGGTTGAGTGTTAAGAGAAATACTCTGAGATGGTTTGGCTATGTGGAGAGGATGGACAATGAGAGACTGACTAGAAGAGTGCATGTGAATGAGGCAGAAGGGGAGACCAAGAATGAGATGGAAGGATGGAGTAGAAAGGATAAGGAATGAGACACTGACTAGAAGAGTTTGTGAGTGAGGTGGAAGGGGAGACCAAGAATGACATGGAATGATGGAGTGGAAAGGATAGGGAATGAAAGACTGACTAGAAGAGTGCATGTGAGTGAGATGGGAGGGGGAGACCAAGGATGAGATGGAAAGATGGAGTGGAGAGGATGGAGAATAAGAGACTGACAGGAAGAGTACATGTGAATGAGGTGGAGGGGGAAGCCAAGGATAAGATGGAGGGATGGAATGGAACTTTTTTTTTTTTTATGCAGCACTACACCATCCACTCGCTTGATGTAGAGCTGCTCTCGTGTGTCTGCCCTTTCCTCTCCTCAATCCTTCTTTCCTTCCATCCTCTTCTGTCTTTCTGTCCTTCATTCTTTCCTTGTCTTTCTGCCTATGGGTGACTTTACACTCCCTCTTCTGTCATTCTTTCCTTCATTCTTTCCTCTTCCTTCTGCCTGTGGGTGACTCTACACTGAGTGACAAGCCAAATGGTTTCCTGTACACCAGGAAACCATTTACTAAGCTGGGTGGTAACCATATAACCAAAATTTGGCGCCTGGTGGTTTAGTAGGTAATTAAGGCGCTCCAGTCAGATTGAGCCAGTGAAGGTTTACATCCAAGGGATGGTTGGGGTTTATTGCTCACATAACGCCACTCAGGGATGAGTGAGGCTGGTCATTCTCATCTGAAATGTCAGGACCAACTTGCCTAGCCCCGGGGCTCCTAAGCTCCTCATGGGGCAACATAGGATTGGATGATGGATGGATGGATGCTAGGAAGAAGGAACCAAAGGCCAGGAGCCCATAAACTGTTATTTTCAAGGATATTGTGTAGGATACTGCCTGTTCATAGGCCCATCCGTCCGATATGCTGGGCGTTGCCGGATCCTCTTGAATCACAGCCTCAGGCATCAGTTGCACCGTTCCCGCTGCTCAGAATAAAGCCAAGCACACACAGCTGTGTTGCTCTTGACCCCCACACCATGCTTCTTTCCTCCTCTATCAATTCCAGGATTAACTTCTCTAATATTGATGAGATGCAGTTTGGGTTTATGCCAGGTAGGGGGACCACTGATGCCATATTCATTGTTCGACAGCTTCAGGAAAAATATATTGGTAGAAGAAGGGATCTTTATTTTGTTTTTGTTGATTTGGAAAAGGCCTCTGACATAGTCCCTAGAGAGATGGTGAAGTGGGCAATGAGAAAGCTTGGCTTGGAGGAGTGGCTGGTTAGGGTGGTTATGGCTATGTATGTGGGTGCTCACACCCAGGTAAGAGTGAATGGAGATTTGAGTGATGAGTTTTCCATGAATGTTGGTGTGCATCAGGGGTCAGTCTTGAGTCCCATGTTGTTTATCATGGTACTTGAAGCCCTCTCACATGACTTTAGAAACGGACTCCTGTGGGAGTTGTTGTATGCTGATGATTTGGTGTTGATTGCAGAGAACGAAAGGGAGGCAGAGGAAAGATTTAGGAAGTGGAGAGAGTATGGGGCAAAAGGGTTTAAGGGTATGCAGATAAAACAAAAGTACTGATATCTAGGGTTGGTGGCAATACTGTCAAAGACGAGGGAGAGTGGCCATGTGCAGTTTGCCACAAGGGCGTGGGAAGTAATTCCATCTTGTGCGGTGTTTGTGATAAATGGGTGCATAAGAGATGTAGTGGTATCAGAGGTAGACTGCAAGATTATGCAGTGTTTGTGATAAATGGGTGCATAAGAGATGTAGTGGTATTAGAGGTAGACTGCGAGATAATGCTGATTTCATGTGTGCGGTGTGTCGGGGAGATCAGGTGGAGATTGTCAGACGTGAAAGGATTGAACTTGCTGGTGAGTCTCTTGAGTGTGTGGAAGAGTTTTGTTATTTAGGAGACATGTTGTGTGCTGGAGGTGGGGCTGGAGCAGCTCTGTGGCTAGGGTGAGAAGTGGCTGGAAGAAGTTCAGGGAGCTCTTGCCTCTCCTGACATTGAGAGGACTCTCCCTACATGCTAAGGGGTCTTTGTATGCAGCATGTGTTAGGAGTGTAATGCTGTATGGTAGTGAGACCTGGGCAGTGAAGGAGGAAGATATTCGCCGGCTCAGACGTACAGAAATGACAATGATTAGGTGGATGTGCAGTGCGTCCCTGCGTCCAAGGCCTGGAGGGGCTGGGTTTACGATGGAAGAGTTGAGAGGTAGGATGGGACTGGAGTGTATTGATGTTGTGATGAGGAGAGGTAGATTGAGATGGTTTGGTCATGTGGAGAGGATGGGGGATGATAATTGGGTGAGGAAGGTGAGAAGTGTTAATATTGGGGGTGGGGTTATGAGGGGGAGACCGAGAAAGACATGGGACGAGGTCATTAAGTGTGACCTCAGGCTGCAATGGATCGTGCAGCGTGGAGAGCTCCCATTAGGTGACCAAGGCTGACACATGCAAGCATGTTGGAGCCTTTAAAAACGAAAGTGAAGCCAGGTTACAGTGAACATACTGTAGGAACTCTATCTCTATCTATCTATTGCCAGATGCCTTAATCCCATATGGGGTGGCCACAAACAAATCGCCTCCACGTCGCCCTGTCCTCTGCCATTTCACTGCCCTGCTCCCAACTCACACCCCCCTCTCCCATATACCTCTCCACTCCATCCCTCCATCTAATCCTTGGCCTCCCCCTCCCTCTCTCCCCCTCCACCCCACTCACATACACTCTCCTCGTCAGTCTCTCACTCTCCATCCTCTCCATATGGCCAAACCACCTCAATGTGTTTCTCCTAATGCTTTCTATCACAGCCACATCCACACCACAACGCTCCTTCACTTCCTCACTTGTCAGTCTGTCTCTCCATGTAAATCCACAGGCTCCTCTCAAATAACTCATTTCCACTGCTCTCACTCTTGACTTCTGTCCCTCCAACAATGTCCAAGCTTCACTTCCATACGTTAGAGTTGGTATCACAATACTGTCATGTGGTAACCTTTTCACTTCCATGCTCACTTCCCTGTTTCTTACACTGCTTTCAAGGAACCAGCAACCTTTCTTCCTTGTTGCACCCCTTCATGCACTTCACCCTCCAAACTTCCATCCTTACTCATCACACTACCCAAGTACTTAAACATACTCACATTTTCCATTTCCTCACCACCCAATCCCACTATATATTCAATGACTTCACTTCTCTCAAAGTCCATAACTTTACTCTTCCCTATATTCATCTTTAGATTCCGTTTCTTACACACTCTCCCAAACTCGTCCACCAAGCCTTGCAGCTCCCCTTCGTCTTCACCTAACAACACAGTATCATCTGCAAACAACAGTACAGGGAGTTTCCAAACACTGCCCTTCTATAGGAACTCACCCAAAGATAAAGGTATTCCAGATCATGATGTTTTCTGTGTCAACCGCACTGACTCCTGCAGGGGGTCTTGTTGCAACCTGAAAAATTGTTGATTAGTTGCATGATGGCAATAATATGGTTGATGATGCTAATAATAATAATAATAATAATAATAATAATAAATAATAATAGTAATAATAATAACAATAATAATAATCTATCTATCTATCTATAGCCCGACGCCCTAATCCCACAAAGGGTGGCCACAGACAAAACGCCTCCAAGTCGCTCTGTCACCCACCATTTGACTACCCTCCCCCCAACTCACCCCAGCCTCCCTCATATACCTCTCAACTCCATCCCTCCACCTCATCCTCGGTCTACCCCTCCCTCTCCCTCCCTCCACTTCACCTACATACACCCTCTTAGTCAGTCTTTCATTCTCCATTCTCTCCACATGTCCAAACCACCTCAGTGTATTTCTCCTAATCTTTTCAACCACATCCACATCTACCCCACAACGTTCCTTCACTTCTTCATTCGTCAACCTGTCCCTCCACGTCACTCCACATGCTCCTCTCAAGTAACTCATTTCCACTGCTCTCACTCTTGACTTGTTCCCCTCTTGCAAGGTCCACGCCTCGCTTCCATACGTCAGGGTAGGGATCACAATACTATCATGCAGTGCCTTCTTAACTTCCATACTCACCTCCCTATTTCTCATCACTGCTTTCAGTGTACCAACAACCTTTCTTCCCTGCTGTACCCTTTCACGTACTTCATCCCCCAAAGTTCCATCCTTACTCATCACACTACCCAAGTACTTGAATGCACTCACATTCTCCATATCCTCACCATCCAACCTCACTGCACACTCTGTGACTTCATTCCTCTCAAACACCATAACTTTACTCTTGTTTACATTAACTTTCAGCTTCCTCCTCCTACACACTGTCCCAAATTCATTCACCAAACCTTGCAACTCCCATTCATCTTCACTCAACAATACTGTATCATCAGCAAACAGCAACACCGGAAGCTTCCAAATCTCACCCTCATTCATTAGGGCCACCCCCACATCCACTGCCCTACCTTGCACCTCCTTTACAACCCCATCCATATATATATTAAACAGCCATGGAGACATCACACACCCCTGTTTCAGTCCCACATTGAGATCAAAGAACTCACTCAGCTCACCATCCACTCGCACCGTAACCCTAGCTCCCTCGTACATACTCTTCACAGCACTCAACAATTTCCCCTCCACCCCATATATTCTTAATACCTTCCACATACCTTGCCTATCTATTCTGTCATAAGCTTTCTCCAAGTCCATGAAGGCAGCATACACTTTCCTTCCCTTCTCTAGATACTTCTCCACTAAACATCTTAGAACAAATATCTGATCTACACACCCTTTTCCCTTCCTAAATCTCCCTTGTTCTTCTCCAACTAGCTCCTCTGTCATATGCCTAACCCTATCAATGAGTATTCTAACATATATTTTACCAGTCACACTAAGAAGGCAAATACCCCTATGGTTACCACATACTTCTCTCTCCCCTTTTCCTTTGTACAGAGGAACAATTATACCTGATTTCCAGTCCTCTGGAACCCTTCCCTCTTCCCAAGCCAATCTACACAACTTCCATATCCACTCCACAACAATCTCACCCCCATACCTAAGCATTTCACCACACACTCCATCAATTCCTGGGGCCTTTCCCAGCTTAATCTTCTTCATCGCTTCCACTACTTCCGACCTACTGATCTCTTCCTCCCTCCTCTCATCTCTTCTTCTCCCAGCCATTCCCCACCCACTTATACTCACACTGCTCTTACTCTCTACATTCAACAAATCCTCAAAGTGCTCCTTCCGTCTCCTCAATTTCTCTCTCTTCTCCACCAACAATCTATTATTCCTATCTTTCACTCCCCTACTATTTCCCCTTTCACACTGCCTTACTTTCTTTACCTCCTTCCAAAACAATTTCTTACTCTCCCTCCATTTCACACTCAGATTCCTCCCAAACTCTTCATCCACTTTCTTCTTACTCTCCTTCACCAGTCTCTTAACCTCCCTTCTCCTGCTCACATATACCTCTCTCTTCTCTCTCTCATCTTCTCCCCTACCTCTACTCGCCAACCATTCACCATATGCCTTCTTCTATTGTTCCACAGCTCGTTTCACCTCATCATTCCACCATGCTGTCCCTTGCACACCCTTGCATCTCCTCCTCACTCCACAAACCGCCTCACACGCTGCGCTTATCTCTTCCGTGAATATCTTACATACGTCTTCCACCCCTTCCATCTGCTCTAGCTCATACCTTCCCAATCATTCTTCCACTATGCTCTCATACTCTGTCCTTTTCTCACTATCTTGCAATTTCTCCACTCTTCTCACAGGAGCTGCTTCCTCCTGTCTTCCCCTTCGTCTCCTCAACCACTTTCTTTGCAGCTCTACCTTGGCCATCACTAAGTGATGGTCCGAGACTCCATTCCCCCACCCTCTCCACACCCTTGCATCCAACACTTGTCTTCTCATTCGCTCATCCACACACACGTAGTCTATCATTGCCTTTCGTTCAACAAGTTCACCATCCATACTCCTCATTACTCTCCATGTATACCGGTGGATCATCTTATGACAAAAGAAGGTGTTGGCTATTGCCAACCCCTTACCAGCACAGATGTCCACCAAAGCACTACCATTCCCATCTACTTCAGCTGGCACACCCCACTGACCACTCCATCCACTCGTACATTCCCAACTTTGCCATTCATGTCTCCAATCAACAGCACTCTCTCGCTCCTCTCAAACTTGTCCATACATGCTTCTACTCTCGCCCAAAACTCATCTTTCACTCTTGCCACCCGATCCTCGGTTGGAGCATACACACATACAAATAATAATAATAATAATAATAATAATAATAATAATAATAATAATAATCTATCTATCTATCTATCTATCTATAGCCCGACGCCCTAATCCCGCAAAGGGTGGCCGCAGACAAAACACCTCCAAGTCGCTCTGTCACCCACCATTTGACTACCCTCCCCCCAACTCACCCCTGCCTCCCTCATATACCTCTCAACTCCATCCCTCCACCTCATCCTCGGTCTACCCCTCCCTCTCCCTTCCTCCACCTCACCTACATACACCCTCTTAGTCAGTCTTTCATTCTCCATTCTCTTCACATGTCCAAACCACCTCAGTGTATTTCTCCTAATCTTCTCAACCACATCCACATCCAGGGGGTCCTGATGTTATGAGCGTTATGTTTATGGAAACCAACTCATTAAGTGAAAGCCTGTATAAAAGAGTATATAACCTAAGGGAAAAAAGGGGATTAGGTGTTTGGCCACTGCCAGTATACATCTATAATGCTATGTAAGGCAATTTTAAACAAGAATAAAGGTTAGTTATGTCTAAAACACACACACATTCATTCATTCAGTGCCAGACGCCTTGTATCCCACACGGGGTGGCCAAGGGCTTAGAGTTAATTGTTTTACAGGGAGGGGCACTAATCCTCCACCAACCCTACTTGACACGTAGGGATGCCAACAGCATCTGGTGTTCCCAGGCGGTCACCCATCCAAGTACTAACCAGACCCAACGTTGCTTAACATAATAAACCTCGAATAATACATATCTACTGTAATGGAAGCATAAAGACCCCCAAGAGATGCCACTGGAACTGTACAGAAATCCACAATCTCTGGCTAGTGACTGTGTACAACTTCTGTGGTAAACATGAGTGTAATAAGCCTGACTAATAAACATGTCAACAAAGCAGTATAAATTGAACTGAACTCACTTAGTATTTCATTTAACTTCTTACGTCAACACGTAAACTCATCACATACTGAAAGAGCAGATTTTTTCTCATCCCGTAACACAAACCGGTCACATAACTCTTTTCAAGCTCACTGCAATAAGTGTGAAAACTCATGAATTTTACTGCTCCCTCACCATTAACCTCTTTAAAGATGGGAGAAATAGGAAGTGAGGAGGGCAGACAGAAAAAGAATGATAAAGGTGAAGGAAGAGGAAGGTTGCACTACGTCAAATGAGTGGATGATGGTCGTCACCATCTACTGTACCACTGTTTACACTTACTGCTTTCAGATAATTTAATACATTTTGGTGTAACAGACAGAGCCAGAATTCCAGGGGCTTGAATGATGAGTGAACAGAAGCGTGGCCCACTGGACTGGGTAAACTTGGACTGTCTGGACACTGCTACTCCTCACCTGTCCTAGGATGGGAAAGGAGGTCCGGATGATGATGATGCAGCAGTGAAGTAATTAATGAAGGCTATATATAACCCCAGTAATAAGTTTCTCCTAAGCCAAACAAGATCATTTGAAGATAGCAAGAAAAAATACAGGAACAGTTCATCCCACTGAGGGAGTTGAAAGCCATACAGTGTGTGACCTTGGGTTCTGTGGATGACATGGCCCAGAGGTATAGGCAGACGCTCCATCACCTGTGCATCCCACCAGTGGCTTGAACTACAGCTGTCATGGATAAAGACAGTAAGATAAACCATCACCATTACCATTGTCATCGTTGTTACCGTTTCCCGAGAAACTGGCAGTAGAATATTAAGCTACTATGATGCAATTATGGAAGGAGTGGTACAAAGCCTGCTAGGCATTTGATAAAACAAGCTTGGAACTGACCTGGACACATGCCTGGCAACAAAGGTGTGATGCCCACAGATGTGCTGTTTAGTTCCATTCTTCTTCCAGTTACTCCTCTGCAGGAAAAGAAGAATTAAGATTTTTCTTTTCCTGCAAACTGGTCAAATCATAATTAAACATCCTGGAAATGGCTTATCTGTTGTGCAAAATGGTTTTGTTGTTTTTACCTAATGCAATAAAATATGGAAAATATTCTCACAGAAAATGGCATGCAGATAAAAAACAAGAGTAGGCCTATGTGATACTTTACATTTCAGGGAGAAAAGGTATTGAAAAATAGAAAAAAAATGACCCCAAAATGATTATAGGGGTAGATACAAAATAGAAGCTTGAAATAGTGTTTTGAGAAAACAGGCATCAAGGTCGACTTAATTGTATAGGTTTGTAATTAATATAAAGTGCTGTATGATGGATGAATGAAGTTTTGTGCATGCTGTGTTGCACAGACTGCGTCTTGACCGATTTGTAAACTTCACTGCTGGAGCTTTTTGGATAGTGTATCACTGACGGGGTTTTGTCTGTGCCAGCGATGGACCTCTTCTCGTCCCTCAGCAACTATCTCTAGCCAATAACATACCAGGTACAGTCCGGTAGCTTTTTGGAATGTGGATGTATGGTTCTTGCCTTGAAAACAATGCTAATGACCGACACAACTCCCGTATGCACGACAGTGTTTTGGTTGACTTGACTGACAGTAGGCGAAATTGTAGCAAATTCCGCTGGCTCCGGGTTTTCACTCTCGCTGCTTATACAGAATGATGTCAAACACCACCAAACAGGAAGAGAATACAATATTATTAGAAAATCACGCTGGCGCATCAATCACCTGATCCTTGTTGACATTTGGCGGGGCAGGCCTTGGAGAATTAGCAACATCCCTTCCTCGGCGACTTATTTGGCCTGCTACACCTTAATATCCCCCTAATATGGTGCTAATAGGAACTACGACTATAATAAAAATACCAATAACGTCAGGGAGGACAAGAAGGTGTAATTTACCAAATAAATTGCTCACGAAAAGTGCTAAAAATCATTCCATTTCAACGAGATAACGGGTTAATTATCAACCCCGACTTGGGGGACTTGGTAGGATCTTCTCCAGCGATTTATTGTTCACATTAAAGTCAGTGCACTCTTCCTGTCAGTCTCTCATTCCCCATCCTCTCCAGTCCATCCTTCCATCTCATCCTTGGTCTCCCCTCCAATCTCACTCATATGCACTCTTCTAGTCAGTCTCTCATTGTCCATCCTCTCCATTTCATATCCTTGGTCTCCCCCTCCACCTCACTCACTTGCACTCTTCTAGTTAGTCTCTCATTGTCCATCCTTTCCACTTCATATCATCCTTGGTCTCCCCCTCCACCCCACTCACATGCATCCTTCTGGTCAGTCTCTTATTCTGCATCCTCTCCACTCCATCCCTCTCCTCATCCCCTCCACCTCACTCACAAACTCTTGTAGTCAGTCTCTCATTCTCCATCCTCTCCACATAGCCAAACCATCTCAGAGTATTTCTCTTAAGGACACACGCCATCCCTCCACAAAAGCACCCATTCCTCTACATATCCAAATCTCCACACGTAGCCCTGCCTCCACTTACGTAACTCCAACCTCGCCTCCACACACTTAGTTCCACCTCAACACACGTATCCTCAACTCCACTCATTCCGACACAATGTCATCATCACACGTAGCCCCACCTCCACTCATTCGTACACTATGACACCTTGACAAATGTCGATTCATCTACACATATATATCCGTAACTCAACACACAAAGTTCTATTTCTATATACATACGTACAACTTAATGTATAATTATACAGCTATCCTTGAACACAAGGCCACACCGTCCCACACAGTAATGCAATTACATTAATGCAGATCCACCTTAGACAGCCGTATCTACTCACACACACACACACACACACACACACACACACACACACACACACACACAATAATCTCTAATGGAACTTGCTGGCGGGGAAGTGTATTTATGTAACTGTGGTGTTGTGGGAGGTTGCCATGGTAACACACACACACACCTCCTATCGGTCAAGCAAAGATTTTCTAAGGGAAATATTTTTGAATAAGGCTGGTTAATATCCTTTATTACACACACACACACACACACACACACACACACACACACACGCACACAAACTTGTACACAGAACCGGCGAAACTTGGACTGTTACACCCGTAAACTTTCAGACAGCAAAATTTCTTGGCGAGTTTATAGCCGATCGAAAGTTAGGTTAGGTCACTTTGGGCAGGGTTTGGTTTGATTAGGTAATTTTTGGTTGGGTTGGGTTCAGTTCGACTAGATATAGACGGATTAGGTTAGATTGCTTTAGAATACGTCGGTTTTGATAGGTTTTGGGTTGGGTTTTATTTAGTTGGGTTAGGCTGGGTTAGGTTCGGTCGGATTAGTTCATTTTAGGCTTGACTGGTTGGGTTAGGTCGGGTATGGTATGGTTAAGTGAGACTGGGTAGGATTAGGTAGGGTTAGATGCGGTTAGGCTGCTTCAAAATAGGTTATGTTAAGTATGGGGAGGTTACGTGAGATTGTGAGGTTAAATACAATTAGACTGGGTTAGGTGAGGTTAAGCTAGATTACGTTGGGTTGATTTAAGTTGGATTAGGTCATTCGAGGTTAGGCAGGGTTCAATTCGTATGAGTCTGGGGAAATAGCAGTCAGATAGATTATTTTCTGGTTAGGAGGGCCGATAGGAGGTTAGTGAGGGATGTTAAAGTTATAGGAAGTGAGGAGTGTGTGCAGCAGCACAAACTATTGATTTGTGATATGGTGCTTAGAGAACAAGTGATGAAAAAGAGGACTTATGTACCTAGGAGGAAAATATTGAAGCTGAAAAACCAAGTAGTAAGGGATGCCTTCTATAGCGAGTTGAGGAGAGTGGTGGTTGAACAGGGAGCTGTAGACAGAGGCGTTAATGAACAGTACAGAGCCCTCAAGAACAATTTCTTGAGAGTTACTGATGTAACATGCGGCTGGACAAGAGGACCACCAAGACATAAAGTAACTTGGTGGTGGGATGAGGGTGTAGAAGCTGCAATTAAGGAGAAAAGAAGGCTTTCCCGGGAATGGAAGAAGGGTGGTAGCAAAGAGGAATATTTGGCTGCCAAGCGTAGGGCTAGGAGAGAGGTATACAGGGCAAAGTCTGAGTCACAGAGACAATTACTTGATAACCTAAATCATGGAGAAAGGAAAAATATATTTAGGGTGGCAGGTCAGGTGAAGAGGGATAATCGGGATATCATGGGTGAGCAGTGTGTAAGAATGATGAAGGAAGAGTAGTGGTGAACAGTGAGGATATTAAAGATGCATGGAGAGAGCATTATAACCGGTTGTTGAATGAGGAGTTTGACTGGGACAGGGAAGGTTTGGAGCCAGCAGATCCAGTGTCTGGCCCTTGGCCTTTGATTGATACTGCTACTGTGAGTGAGGCAATAGGCAGGATGAGGGTGGGGAAGGCAGCAGGTGTGTCTGGGTTGACTGCCGAAATGTTGAAGGCCTCAGGCGATATAGGGGTGAGTTTAGTCACTGACCTGATAAATAGGATTATTTATGAGTGTGTTGTCCCAGATGATTGGCTGAAGAGTGTAAGTGTAAATGTGTATAAAGGGAAGGGTGATACCCTGGAAAGAGGAAATTATAGAGGTATAAAGCTTTTAGATCAGATAGTGAAGGTAATGGAGAGAGTTTTAGAAGGTATGATTAGAGAAAGAGTGAATATTGATGAGATGCAGTTTGGGTTTATGCCAGGTAGGGGGACCACTGATGCCATATTCATTGTTCGACAGCTTCAGGAAAAATATATTGGTAGGAGAAGGGATCTTTATTTTGTTTTTGTTGATTTGGAAAAGGCCTTTGACAGAGTCCCTAGAGAGGTGGTGAAGTGGGCAATGAGAAAGCTTGGCTTGGAGGAGTGGCTGGTTAGGGTGGTTATGGCCATGAATGTGGGTGTAGCCTATACACTGTATAGACACTGTATATGGCTAGTGAGGGAGTGATCGCCCTCTACCTACACAGATCAAAAGCCCTCGGGAGCAGGGGGGTGGTTGCTTTCTCAGGCAGAGGAACTCCCTGAGAGTGAAATGGCTGGGAAGCATGCCGGCACGTGACTGGCTACAGCATAGCTGGGTCTTTCAGGTGTGGGCAATCAGGCAAGTTAGCTGCCTACTGCGACTGCAACACAATGGCGAGGTGTTCAGGAAGTTAGCCAAAGAAACCTTGATGGACTCTGAAAGAACAATAATGGCCCCCAGTCCCGTGCAGCCCTTAAATGGGCAGGGGGTGCTAAGAATCTCACGGTTGCCTCAATTACAATCTAATTCCTTTGTTAATGCAAAAAATACAATTAAAATTGGTAACTGGAATGTGAGAACGCTAAATCATGACGGTAAAATCGATGAGTTAGTGAAGGTTTTTCAAAATTACGGACTTGATAATTGTGCTCTGACAGAAACTAGATTAACTGGAGTAGATAAGTTGGATTTGGAGGATGGTATACGTTTATTGATATCTGGCCGACAGGATGGAATGCATTATCAGGGAGTAGGATTGTTGCTGGGTTGTAAGGCAAATAAGGCTTTATGTGAGTGGGATCCTATAGATGAGCGATTGTTATACGCACGGTTTAAATCAAATCATGGCAACATCAGTCTGTTTGTGTGTTATGCACCTACTAATGATGCACTCGATGAAAGGAAAGACACATTTTATGAAAAGTTGCAAGAAGGAGTAGGAAGGGTACCTAGACATGATGTTTTGATCTGCGTTGGAGACTTTAATGCAGTAATGGACTGTTCAAATGAGGGATTTGAGGCATGTATGGGTAAGATGGGAGTTGGTAGTGGGATGAGTGAAAACGGAGTGAGGTTTGGAAGCTTCTGTCTAGCAAATGACTTAGTCATCGGGGGCACACTCTTTCAGCATTGCAATATACACAAGACAACTTGGGTGTCGCCGTGTGGAAAATATAAAAATCAGATTGATCACATCGCTATCAGTAGGAGGCATAGAAGTTCTCTGCTAGATGTTCATGTTAAACGGGGAGCGGATATTGGTAGTGACCATCAACTCAGCATTGCAAAAATAAGGTTTAAACTTAAAAATCAGAAGAAGGAAAAATCTGGTGTTGGTAGATACGATATTGTTAAGCTTAGAAGGGAAGGAGAAGAAAAGGAGGAATTCAGATTAGAATGCAGAAATAGGTTTTTGGTGTTGCAGACGTTGGAAGAGGGGGAGAGAAGTGTAGATGAGATGTGGGAGGATGTGAACAAAGTTTTGCATGAGACTGCTGAATGTACGATTGGAAGGAGATATAGATTCAGGAGAAAGAAATGGATATCAGAGGAAACGTGGGATATGATTAAAAAGAGAGGTGAGGCTAAATTGAGGAGTGAGATGCAATGCGTTGATGAACGAGAGATTGAATTAGTAAGAGCTGCGTACTGGAGTTTGAATTCAGAAGTAAGAAGGTTAGCTAGGAGAGATAAAAGAAGATGTGTGGATGAAAAGGTTGCAGAGACTGAAATCTTAATAAACAAAAATGATGGACAGAGTCAAAGAATAGCATATGAATCGATTAGAGAACTGAGTGGTAATGCAGGTAAACGCAAGGAAATACCAGTTAGAGACAGGGAAGGAAATTTATTGACCAAAGATGGAGATATTAAAAATAGATGGAAAGAGCATTTTGAGACAGTTCTTAATAGACCAATACCACCAGAAGAGGATATACCGTCTGCTCAGGAAGATTTAAATATAGAAACAGGAGAGTTGAGGCTTGCAGAAGTGGAGAAAGCAGTAAAACAGTTAAAGAATAATAAGGCACCAGGGGAGGATGGTTTATTTCCGGAAATGTTTAAAGTGGAGGGGATAGATTAATAATGATCTTGACCAAGCTATTCAATAAGATATGGGTGACGGGGTTACTACCATCAGTTTGGAAGAATGGTGTAATTGTTAAAGTTCCGAAGAAGGGAGACCTGAGTGAATGTGGTAATTGGAGGGGAATCTCTTTGTCACCGATAGCTTTGAAAGTTTTCAGTAGAGTGTTGTTAAATAGGTTGGAGCCGGTGGTTGAGGGTATTCTGAGGGATGAACAGGCTGGTTTTAGAAAGGGACGTGGTTGCAATGATCAGATCTTTATAGTTAGGCATTTGATGCAGCAAGTTAATGAAATGAGAGTACCGTTAAGTCTTTGTTTTGTTGATTTTGAAAAGGCTTTTGATAGTGTTTCGAGAGAGACTATGGGGAAGATCATGAGACATTATGGAATACCAGAGGAGTTTGTGAGGGTCATTATGAACATGCATGAGGACACATTTTGTAAAGTGATGGTTGATGGTTGTCTGAGTGATTCGTTTGAAGTCAAGTCCGGAGTAATTCAAGGTGGTGTTCTATCGCCTTTACTATTTATATTGGTCATTGATTACATTATGAAACGCGTTGGAACAGAAACCGGTGCAGGTATACTTTGGGGAGAGAACAGGAAACTTTTGGATTTAGATTATGCAGATGATATAGTTTTGATTTGTGATGGGCCAGAAGAGATGCAGAGAGTGTTGGACTGTTTGGTGAATGAAGGTCGCAAGGTGGGTTTGGTTATTAATTGTGGAAAAACTGAAATAATCAATATGAATATGGAAAATGCGCAGGAATGTGTAATTGGAGGTATGGTTGTAAAGCAAGTTGATAGGTTTAAATATTTAGGTACTTATTTAGCCAAGGATGGTTCTTTGAACTTTGAATTCGAGGAAAGGTTAAAGAAGGCTAATCAGGCAATGGGAATGCTTAAAAATATTTGGAATAATAACAATTTTTCTGTGCATACAAAAATCAAACTTTATAAGGTAATGGTTAGGAGTATCTTAATTTATGGACACGAGTCTTGGTACAGCACTGTGACTATGGAAAATAAATTCTTGGTGTTTGAAAACAAAGCACTTAGAAGAATATTAGGAGTTAAATGGTGGGAAAGGATACCAAATAGTAGAATTAGAGAAATAACGGGAGTGCAGCCGGTCGATGAATATGTTAGGTTCTCACGATGGAAGTGGCTAGGACATGTGTATAGGAGACAGGGAATAGTACGAGGTACACCAGGGTGGGTGGCACTTGGTAGGAGAGGTAGAGGAAGGCCAAAAGAGACGTGGGTGAGGACAATGAGACGGGAAGCTGGAGATGAGTGTTGGGGAGATCTTGAGGAGTTAGCACAAGATAGGATGTGGTGGTGTGAGTTCATCGAGGCCCTATGCATCCCCGAGGGTGCCACAGGAAATGATTGATTGATTGATTGACATCTTAATATTCTATTGCATGTAACTGATGCAACGGTAACGATATTTAAATTCCATGTAATAGATTTCGTAACATTTCTTTCTCGGCGAATTATTTTGCACACTTGCCCTTAATATCCTCTTGTGTGATTTTGATGCAAACTACGGATAAATATCATACAAGCCAAAAGAAAGGCCAATGGAATCTACGTCAATATTAAAAGTCACAAATTACATGAATAATAACATTAATGTGTAATATGCAAAATAAATTGCCGATGATGAGGTACTACTAAATCTCGCATATTACGGATGATATTAATTTATTTCTGATTACTTAATCAGTACAGTAGTTTGGAAAGCAAATCGTTAAGAGGGGGTGTTAGGGAGCGTCCTTACAATTTATTTCTAATTCTGCTCCGTTACTATATTCTTTTGTGTAATTCAGGCAATCTATGACGATATTGACAAGACATAAGAAGCCAACCAGGGGATATTAATGAGTAGTTTGGAAAATAAATCGATAAGGAAGAGGTGCTTGGGATCTTCCTTGCCCGACGAGAATGCGGACCAAAGATTGTCATTTTCAGGAGGTTGCAGTGCTAAGAAACATACATACGGGTAAGGAGGCTCCCTAACACCTCTTCCTTAACGATTTATTTCCCAAACTACTCGCTAATATGTCACCACATAAGCATGGGGCAATATCACCTTGGAGGAGACGGACAGTTCGTAATGACGGCACTCCACGCTGCTTGATCTCTGACAGTCTCCTTGTTCAGTCTCTTACCCCTGAGGTCACACTCTATGACCTCGTCCCAGGTCTTTTTCTGTCTGCCTCTCACACCCCTACCTCCGACGATTACACTTCCCATCTTCCTCACCCACTTGTCCTCCTCCATTCTCTCCACATGTCCAAACCATCTCAGTCTACCTCTCCACACCCAACTGTCATCCTCCATCCTCTCTACATGCCCAAACCATCTCAATCTGTCCCTTCTCATCACAACACCAATACACTCCAGTCCCATCCTTCCTCCCAAACCATTTCAGTCTACCCCTTCTCATCACAACACCAGTACACTCCAGTCCCATCCTTCCTCCCAAACCATCACAATCTACCCCTCCTCATCACAACACCAATACACTCCAGTCCCATCCTTCCTCTCAAACCATCACAATCTACCCCTCCTCCTCACAACCAATACACTCCAGTCCCATCCTTCCTCCCAAACCATCTCAATCTACCCCTCCTCATCACAACACCAATACACTCCAGTCCTATCTTTCACCTCAACTCTTCATTCATACCTCTCACTCTCCACACCCAGTTGTCATCCTCCATCCTCTTCACATGCCCAAACTATCTCAGTCTACCCCTCCTCATCACAACACCAATACACCCCAGTCCGTTCGTAATACTAAAAGGTGACTTTTCATATCGTAAGCGATGCCAGCAAGTTACGTTGCGGATGTTGCGATCAATTGTATCACCGGAGCCATGGAAGACAGTACCCAGTGGCCCTGTGAGGAGGTGGAGGACGAAGAAGAGCTGTTATTGGTTAGTTTAGCCATTTCCGATAAAATTAAAATGAAATGGGTACATGAGACAAATGTGAAAAGACCAGGAACTTTTAGGTGATGAGGAAAAGTTCATACGATATTTTAAACTATGTGCCACTCAGTGTAATGAAGCCTGACTGAACAAGACAGCCAGAACAAGATATAAACTACAGGCAGCCCGTAAGTTCCAAGGACAGGCTGGCCAGTAGGGTACCTTTCGAGAGATTAAAATACAAACATACACTTGCAGGAAACGTTTATATAAGAAGGAACGGCGTATGTCCATATGGGAAAGGTACCGGGAAGGGTGTGTAAGGTGCTGGGAAGGGTGTGTAAGGTGCTGGGAGGGTGTGTAAGATGCTGGGAAGGGTGTGTAACGTGCTGGGAAGAGTAAGGTGCTGGGAAGGGTGTGTAAGGTGCTGGGAAGAGTATGTAAAGTGCTGGGAAGGGTGTGTAAGATGCTGGGAAGGGTGTGTAAGATGCTGGGAAGGGTGTGTAAGGTGCTGGGAAGAGTAAGGTGCTGGGAAGGGTATGTAAGGTGCTGGAGAGGGTGTGTAAGATGCTGGGAAGGGTGTGTAAGGTGCTGGGAAGGGTATGTAAGGTGCTGGAAAGGGTATTGGTGCTGGGAAGGGTGTGTAAGGTGCTGGGAAGGGTGTGTAAGATCGACAGCGAAACTATTAGACAACTCATCAAGACAGGCATAAGTATATAATTTGTGCATTCTTAAAAAATCTCGCTACCTAACTAAACGTGCTATTTGTTACTACATCGCGGTATCTGTCACAGTACATAATATTCGCGTAAGGGAAGCAAAAGAAAACTGTACCGTGATTTCCTTTCTAAGTCTCTAAAAAGGTAACATTTAGTACTGTTGAGGTTTAAACTAATTTTAGATAGAGAATTTGAAACTAGAAAGGAGTGCCAGATGTAGGTATTTTGTCTAATTATTCCCTGACTTCATCTTATCATCAGCAGACCCAAAATATCTCGTAAGAGGATAGTATTCATGCATATAATGTGGCATATAAATATCTTTTACACAGTTAACTCGATCATAAGTGCAGCGATACTAGCATATAAACCAGCGAATTAATCAAAACTATGATACCAATTTGAACTTCGCGGGCATCACATCGGAGACAAGCCGAGGTTCCAAAATTATGAGTGTTTTGAGCGTCCGGGGCACGTCTATAAAATCGCTTGTTTATTTTTCAGTTTTCACGCAAATAAGCTAAAATAATACATACATATGTGTAAAATCGGAAAAACTCAACCAAGTAAAACTGTTTCTGACGCTTTTTAAATGCTGTAAGGCATATCAAATCCCGGAAATTGATTTAAGATCTTTTATGAATCCTTTCGAGGTTGGCGTTGCGAGTGCATGTTCCAAGAGAACACTTAGAAGTGTGGTGGTGAGTATCCTGCCTTGATTCCACTTTTTAAACCTGTTACAGTTAATTTACGTGTATTATTCTGTTTGGGAAAGTTTGATAAGGCAATGGAGCTAACTTAGAGGTGAGTATTTCAAGTGAGTGTTCGTGTTTCGTGATCATAAAGTGCGATAAAGTCCGGGCAGACGCTCAAGAAGGCTGGCGTCGTGAGTATATAATTTTACCACTAGCATCTGATTTACGTGGATAAATCTACTTGTTAATATTAAATAAGTTAAGAGAGATTACTAGGGTATAAGTACGTGATGGAAATATTCGTGTTTTGACATGGTTTGTGGAATGGTGGTGTAAATGGAAGAACAGACGCCGAAGAAGGCCAGCTTAGGTATCCTGCTCCGATTCGTTTTTCGGCAGCTTCCATCTAATATACTTACACAGTTCTACTCACTCTTGTTAGATAGAGATTATCAGGGTGTAGAGATTATTAGGGTGTACGTGTGTGAGGGAAAGTGGGTGTATTGAAATGATATTTGACATTCTTGTAAGATTTGACGGCGACGATGGCTGGCGTAGTAAGTTAAGAATCCTGCTCTTAGCTCTACCTCCATACTTTCCTTACAGCCAATTTCCTCACTTAATTCTGCTTACTGTTGTTATGCAAGGTCATGGAGATAAATAAGTGTGATTTTAGTGGGAGAATATTGTTGTTTGGAGATATTTAAAGGATGTCGGGTTTTTTCGTGGCCTTGCCGAAATATTGTAAACATTCTGCCCCCGAAATTTTTAGAATGTTCGTATATTATGTATTTCCGTCGATTTATTGGTTATTGTCGGTGTATTGATTATGTTGTGGGTTTGGGGGTATTTTTTGAAGAGGATTCCACGTAAATAGTTCCTTCAAGCCGATGACGTGTTGGAGAGGGATGCTGCAGGTGGTGGCATTGATACAACCACGCCATTACCACTGTTAATATGAACGTTGCTCAGTCCCTATCCCATGACAGCAGGATGTGGCACAGCAGAGAGGTAACTTCATCCTGCAGTCCATCGGGTTCACGTTTAGGTGAGGAAGGAGTCACAGTAACACTTTTCTACCGCTGTCTGTTGACGATTTTATTTCTGTACTTTTAGATTAGCATTGATAGGTCATAAGGGAACTGTGGCCTTGAAGTTGGATGAGGTTAATACTTACAGGTATTCACAGAAAATCTTGTACAACAGTTAGGCAAATTGCTTTCAGCACTGCTCGGTTGGGGCAGAAATTGTTAAAGTCTGGGCAACGTGACTGTGTACTCTAATATTTCATTAAAGTTGTGTGGCCTGTGTGTAAATAGTGTGGTGCATTTATAACGCTGCTCTGCTACTCCACCTGGCTATTTCTTGTGTGTTGCAAGGACGGCTTAGTGTTGTCAGTGTCAGCTGTGTATCATGTACTGTGTATTCCCTTCCTACTCCCACTGCTACACACACACACACCATCACACTGAGCTGTCCCCACAACACATAAGATGCAGGTGAGTGTCTTGTGAAGCACTATTTACAATACCACCTTGTACAACAATTTTGGCCCCTCTTGGACTCTTCATGGAGTACAGGTTCAACATGTGGATGTATTTTCTTTGATGATAACAGGAGTAATATTGTTCACTTTCTCCCCCCAGCTCCAGTTAATTTTTCCTTTCACTTGCAGGTACGATGCTACTTGTTACTAGTGCGTTACTTGCGTTACTTGGAAGACCGGAACATGAATACAGAGTCAGGGAACGGCACGTGGCAGCCTAAGTTACAGAGAACCAGTGTGCCCAGTGTAGTGTCTTTCGAATTAAGGTGAGTCTTTTCAGCCTTCTTAGTGCAGTGATACCTTAATATATTCTGGCAGTCTCCAAGTGATTTTATTCAGTAGGTACCTACATGATAATTAGTGTCTGAGTGTAGTATGTTCTCAGTTCAGGTCAGCTTCTTTCTTTGCAACTTCACTCCGATGATGTCTTAGTATATTCTCGCCATCGCCAGGTCATTTTATTCAACTTAGACTGAAAAGAAAATTGATGTGCCCAAGTGTTGTGTCCTGGTGTGTTAAGCTGAGGTCTTTCTGAACCCCGTTGAGAATGGCAAGCACAGGATGTAATTATATTCTTTTCACCTCTCTCCTCCTGTCTGCATATAACTGTCCCTTCCGTCCCTCAACTTCTTCCATGCCTCTGCTCCCCATCCATTCATTATATGCTTTTTTCTTTTACGCCACAGTTTGTCTCACCCCTTCATTCCACCATGCTGATCCTTGCACCCCCTTTCGTCTTCACCCCACACACCACTTATCATATTATATTTTTCATTTTGTCACATCCATTAGCTTGAGAAAGAGGATATTCACCCCAAGAGCTGGGGATTTTATAGTTGGTGGTACATCTGCATGAGGATAATGTGGGTCAAACTAGGTCTTTCATGAAGCACTTTTATTCTTACAAAATGGTCTGACAAAATGGGTCTTCTTGTTTATGTCAATTTAAGTCCATCCACCCTTCTAAGACCACCAAAGACTCCACCTGGTCATCACCACCAAGCTGAAGGGGGTTGGGAATCTTGGTCACGTTAGAACAAATGTGGTATTGTACTGTAAAGCCACAAGGATAGCACTCGAGAAGAATACACTAATTCCTTGTTGTAGGTTGGCCCTTTTTCCGCCATTTTTGCTGTACACTTCTAGAATCCAGTGACATTGTCAGTGGTACTCTTGCTATCTTTAGACCAGTGTGTAAAGAAGAATAATAGTAACAGGAAGGATGGAAAAAAAACAGGAAGAGAGGAGACCAGACACAAAAAGGGAATGACAGGTGAAAGAAGAGGTAGGCAGCACTACATCAAGTGAGTGCGTGATAGTGAGACAGACACAAGAAGGGAATGATGAATGAAGGAAGATGTTGGCAGCACTACATGAGGTGAGTGGATGATAGTGGCCAGCAGCCACCACTGCACCCGGGTATAGTAAAGGGATTAAAGAAGGTTATACTGTATCTAACCTCGCCATTTGAAGTCTCTCCTAAGCTGAATATAAACACCTGAGGCAGCAAGAATATCTGAAGCGTACAGTATGTTTGGCCATGTGGAGAGGATGAAGGATGAGAGACTAACTAGAGGAGAGTATGTGAGTGAGGTGGAGACCAAGAATGAGATGGAGGAATGGAATGGAGAGAGATATGAGAGAAGGGAGTGTGAGTTGGAGGGAGGGGAGTCAAATCGCAGAGGACAGAGCAACGTGGAGGCAATTTGTTTGTGGCCACCCTTTATAGGATTAAGTCTTGCGGCCATAGATAGATATAGATGGATAGATAGATAGGTATATAGGTTTCACTGGATTGAAGGAGTTATATTTTAAAAACTTACAGAAAAAAGCCTAATACATTTCCATTTGTAACTATACAGCTGATTTGCCACTTTGCTTTGGTGGTGGAGAGGGACGCCTTCATGTGGTTGCATTGATATGTCTGGGCGGCTCAACTGTATGGTTAAGTAATCCACTATTTAGTTAATTTCCAGCTTATTCTAGGGGAGCGCGGTAGCTCGGTGGTAGGGTGTCGGGATCGTAATCGTGAGGTTGCGAGTTCGCGCCCCGTCCGGTGCCTGCTGTGCTGGGAGGGGTAGCGCTCTCCTGTAACCCTAGCAGGGCTATACGATCTGATGAGGTCTAGCTCGGGGATTAATCCCTTTATCCCCCCCAGCTTATTCTAACTGTTGGTATTTGTCCACATGTGGTATGGTGGTTGGCTGGGGTAGTTTGGTGCAGAATTGTCACGAAACATGATTGGTGGAGAAGGGCGGAGGCACCATTCCTTACCATGGCAACCACCTAATGTTTACCCTGAGTTTTTTCTTTTTTAATAGACTTAGTTTTGCTCTTGTTTTTTGTAAGCTTATGCATATATTCGGCAGATATTATCGTTATGTACTAGCGGTAATATATAGAGACTTTTGCATTTTGTCAACTTTGTTTTTCCATCTGTCCATCTATCAGTCTGTCGCCAGTCGCCTTTATCCTGTAAGGGATGGCCACAAACAAATCGCCTCCATGTCTCCCTGTCCGCCATTTCGCTTCCCTGCTTCCAGCTCACATCCCCTTCTCTCATATACCTCTCCACTCCATCCCTCCATCTCATCCTTTGACTCCACCTCACTCACACTCTCCTCGTTAGTCTCTCGCTCACTATCCTCGCCATCCTCTTTATAATACTTGCAAGTCATGATGGTTGGGTGGGTTGCAGTGATGTAAGTGGCTGCCCATGGGTTAGAGAGAGAGAGAGAGAGAGAGCAGGAGAAGAAACTGCAGCATGATTAAGAGATGTGATTTAGAGAGAGTGAGAGAGAGTGCCCATGAATTAGAGTAGAAGAAGAAACTGCAGTATAATTAAGAGATATTATTTAGAGAAAGAGAGAGAGTGAGAATGCCCATGAGTTACAGTAGAGCAATGGTTCCCAACTTTTTTTTTTTTCTTTTTTTCAGGGGACCCCAGTCATGCACGTCTAGCCATGACCACGACCTCACTGTAAGGTCGGAAAAAAGACAAAATTAGTGCCATTAAACGCTATTTTAGTTATAGAAATTTAAAGTCTTAATTTGAACCAAAACATCCACTTCTGAAATAATATTTTGTCACATTCCACAAAGACAAACAATAAAAATGTTTTTATCAACTGATATTTTGATTTTAATGGGAGCTTTGGGCCAGGATCTGGCTGGTAAGCTTCTCCATTCGTGGCTTGATCGTAGAAAGTGCTACCCTCAAATCATGTCCAGGTTGCAACCAATTTTTTGCTTTTCGTTTGGATGGCAGCTAGAAATGCAAACCCTGATCCGCACAAATAGGTTGTAATGAACGGCAGCAGCACTATCACAGCCCCACTTCCAAGGACTGGTTCCTCCTTCTTCACGGTAGTCCAGAACACTGCTAGTGACTGTTTCATCATGTTGTACCTCGTGGCAGGTGGCTGAAGAAGTGTGTGTGTGACCACCATAATACAAAGAAGAAATGGTGTAGTGCTTTTAGTGGACATCTACATTTATACATACGTACATACATCATACATACATGCACACATACATACATACCGTACATACATACATGCACACACACATACTGTACACACACATATACATACATACATACATATATACATACATGATTCAGCAGCAGTGCAGTCAGTTTGTCTCCTGCGTCAATACTGTTCTGTTCATAGTACTCTGAGATGGGTTGGCCTGGTGCACAGAATAACACATTGACTGTAGTTCTTTCACCTTAACATGGCCCAAATTGTCATTGTTTTACAGCTTATTCCACACAGCTGATTGGCAGAAAAAGACAATGCTGCGGCTGTACTCATAGCACTTCTTCGTGACTAGCTTCATGACTTTTTTCACCTTAACTTAGTCCAGGTGTTCGTTCTCTTGCAGCTTATTTTACGTAGCTCATTGGCAGAAAAAGACTACAATGGCTCTACATCCCTTTCGTAGCACTGCTTCGTGACTAGCATCATACTCTGTTGGGGATCTATAATTATTACAACTGGGCATTCCAGATGGAGAGGTGACAGTTTTAGGACAAGATAAATGAACAGAGTAAATGAGAGTATGTTCATGAGATATAGGGGAAGAATGAGACCAAGGATGGGGTGGAGGGACGGGGTAGAGATATATGAATATGGATGGTGTGAGTAAGAGGGAGGGCAGACTGATGCCAGAGGACAGAGAGACATGGTGATTTTGTTCGTGGCCACCCCTTCCTAGATGAATGCGGCTGGCAAAGGTAGATAGACAGATAGATAGCTTTCTGTGGTAGAGCAATGACTGTAAAAGGATTGGTATCATGTTTGACCGGGATAAAAGTTCAGCATTTTGTTTTTCCGTTTGGTGTGTGTGTTTTAATACAAGGAAGTTTTAATGCAAGGAAGAGTTTTAATACAAGGAAAAGTTTATGTGAAGCTGCAGAGTGTGGTGAAAGTTTTTGGCGTATCAGATAGAGCCAGGATTCCGGGGGCTTGAATGATGAGTGAATGGAAGCGTGGTCCATTGGATTGGGCAAACTTCGGCTTTCTGGACGTTGCCATTCCTTACCCTGCCTTGGGGTGGGAAAGGAGGTCCAGATGAAGATGATGATGAAGAATTTTAATACAAGGAAGAAGGAACCAAAGACCAAAATGAATTCCACAAGATTGTTCCCTCCCAGAAAAAGTACAAATAACGCAGAGTCCAGTTCAAGATGCGTTATTATTATACTGTATTCTTTCTGCTATAGTTGGTTTGTTTTCATATGATGGAACTGTGTCACTCCCTCACCTTGAGGAGTATGTCGTTGCATGATAAACCCTAGTAATGGTGTAGGAATGAATCTCCTTGGTTTCCAGTCAAATCCACCCTCCTATCTTACCACATTTGGCCGTCAACTGAGCTAAAAGAGGTTAGGGATCTGTGTCAGGTGAAGGCAAACTGACTGTATTATATTTTACTCAGCATGGGAGGTTGTTCTGAACCTTTCACTGCCGTAGACATTACTTCATCTTCAATCCCCATCTCATTCTTGGCCTTCCCCTCCTCCACTTCACTCATATACATACCCTCATAGTCCATATCTCATTATCTATTCTCTCTACATAGCCCAACCATATCAGATTACTTCTAACACACACACACACACACACACACAGACCAATACCGCAACACTCCTTTATTTCGTTATAATAATGTCTGCCTGTCTGTACATGTAATTCCACATATAATTCGTGTCCACTGCTCACACACACACACACACACACACACACACACACACACACACACACACACACACACACACACACACACACACACACACACACACACCAATACCGCAACACTCCTTTATTTCGTTATAATAATGTCTGCCTGTGTGTACATGTAATTCCACATATAACTCGTGTCCACTGCTCACACACACACACACACACACACACACACACACACACACCAATACCGCAACACTCCTTTATTTCGTTATAATAATGTCTGCCTGTGTGTACATGTAATTCCACATATAACTCGTGTCCACTGCTCACACACACACACACACACACACACACACACACACACACACCAATACCGCAACACTCCTTTATTTCGTTATACTAATGTCTCCCTGTCTGTACATGTAATTCCACATATAACTCGTGTCCACTGCTCACACTGTTGGCTTGTCATTCCAGCAGAGTCCAAGTTTCACTGCCATATGTTAAAGTGGGGAACATAGTTGTCATTATTATTGTTATTATTATTATTTTTTTTCATATTCACTTCTCCATTCACACACATGGTGAGGATGGAGAGCGAGAGACTAACGAGGAGAGTGTATGTGAGTAAGGTGGAGGGGGGAGAGGAAGGGGGAAGCCAAGGATGAGATGGAGGGATGAAGTGGAGAGATACATAAGAGGGGGGTGAGCTGGGAGCGGGGCAGTGAAATGGCGGGGGACAGGGCGACATGGAGGCGATTTGTTTGTGGCCACCCTTTATGGGATTAAGGCGTCTGGCAATAGATAGATAGATAAACTTCTGCATTACTTGTCAGTGTGTTCAGGGCCTGGGGCAGCTTCCTTCCCAGCTGTACTCTTTCTTACACTTCATCACCTAAACCAGCGTCCTCTTTGCTTCATGTCATCTGTCCATCATGCAGTGCTGCCCCATCAGGAACGTAGGGCCCGGGGGCTGGTCTACTCAGTTCTGACATTGAAGGCGAGGCTGACCCACCTCACTGGCCCCTGAGTGGCATTGACAACACAATAACCCCTAACCTTGCCTCGGATGTAAACCCCTGAAGCCCCAGCCAGTTGCTGTGCCCTAACCCACTAACCACCAGGAGTCAGTTATGGTTACCACCCAACGTAGTAAAGGATTTCTAGGGTGACAGTAAACTAGGTAACTTTTTGAAGGCACTCACGCTGTTTCCTGACCAGTCATCGTCACTGTAGTTCTTTCACCGTAACTTAGGTCAGATTTTCGTCCTTTTGTATCTTGTTTCACACAGCTCAGTGGCGGAGGAACACAGTGCTGAGAGAGATGGCAGCTTTTAGCCAACTCAGTGTAGAATGGGTATAGCAGTCGCTGGCTTCATTCCTCTCAAAGACCATTACTTTAATCTTTGCTGTATGTAGTTTCAGATTTCGTTTCATACACTAACTTCCAGACTCATTAACTAGGTCTAATATGCAGAGTAAATCGCTAAGCAAGATGAATTAGGAATTCTCAAGTGTCAGTTGCAATAAGACCGGGAGTCTGCTTTGCCATGGAGATATTTGCTTTCCCGTCAACTTCATCTCTCCTTTCTGGCTAACGAGAGAGAGAGAGAGAGAGAGAGAGAGAGGAGGGATGTCGCTGTCACCCTCACTCCGCGGTGACCAGCATAAAAATGGCAATATTTCACTAACTTCACCTGCCAGCTGTGTGTTTTTGGTACAGGCGGGTGTGTATATGGTTATTACAACACTGGATCACTTATGTATCGCCTGTGTACCTGAACAACATTATTTAAGCCAAAAATAATATTCGTTCAGTGTTGCCAATATAAGGAGGAAACGTACCATCCCAGTTACACTCTTAAGACATAAAAACAGCTTTACTTCCTAATTTGTAATAAAGTGATGGTTTGTATGGTGTTAATATTACAAGTAACTATATTTCCTATGGTATATCTCCTTTATTTTCTTATTATCCTCGTGGTAAAATCCACACCTGGTCAACAGGTAATGCAGTGCTGATGTGGGAACTGTTGTGTGTCAGTCTGTGCTGGAAAAGATTCAAGGTTTGGGTTGAACTGCTTCCTTCACGTCAGGTAATGTGTGTTTAAGCTGCAGTTATCATTGATGCGGCTGTCTGGCTGAACCCAAGTGAACACATGCCATGTAACAACATTAATTGCACCATCAGTTGGGTAAATTAAACCCGAGTATTTATGAAAATGCTGGAGCACTGTCAGGTTCGAAGCATGGTTGATCTGAAGTGGTTGGTGTGGTGGATGAAAGGAGGGTGTAGTGCAGAAAGGGAAAATAGGAGAGGATAGGCCAAGACTGATGCTGTGTGAGAACAGAACATTTGTTAGGGTAGGATAAGACAGGCCAGATGTCAGGCTAAGTTTTACTGTACAAAATATACCAGGTGAAGTGATTGGAAAGGCTCAGGTCAACTTATGCCTGCTGTTTCTGTTCTTAGTATCCAAACCTGACAGTCTTTACTACAGCACCACCAAGCAATGGAACTTACTGTTTTAATGGTAATGTTATTTTAGCTGCCTTGATTTATTTCTGTGCTATTACTGTTAATTATGTATGCAGGAAGGAGGCATTTTATTGGGTAGTTACGCAGTGTGATTAAAACAGAAAATCTATCTGCACTAGCAGCACAGTAGGCAAATCCGCTGATTTAATTCAGCCAAAACCTGTGCTCTATTTATAAACTGTTCTAAACATAAACTGTGTATATATCTGCCTATATATACGTTTATCTTCACTCAGGCAACTAACAAACACTTTACAAAATATTTAGTCAATATTACAATGACAGAATATGACAAACAAACCACTTGTCATACTAGATAGCTTATGCAAGTGAGTTTTTCATGAAGATTAGTTAGGAACCTTTATAAATGCCAGCCTGACGCTCTCACAACACCCACGGGCCATAGTTATAAATCATCCCAGGCCTTAGTTCCATATAGGATTCTTTGACGTAATATTTTTATCGCTATTCACAACGCCACCAAACCCTTCACAACGGAACTAAGAGTGAATATTACAGTGATAAATACAACACACAATTGTATGTAGTATATTTCACTCCTATAGGAACGTGTATATGGTAAGAAATGCCTAGGATGTTTTGTGAATATGGGTGGCACAGTTCCCAGATCACGGTGTATTATGGGTGGATCAGTTTACCACATTTACCACACCAGTGGCCATGTGGTAAAGACAGTAACGTAAGAATCAAATAGTTTACGTATTACTAAGACAGTATGATGCCTTAATTTACTACAGACTTGAAAACAGACAGACAATGTGTGTGTGTGTGTGTGTGTGTGTGTGTGTGAGAGAGAGAGAGAGATTATAATTTGCTTGTAAGACCGACGTGGGCTAATGGTATTGTTCTTTAACCTGGCACCACTGTGAGAGCATTATTTTTTGCCATAAATAATCTTGTTCAGGTACACACGCGATATATAAACAATGCCAGTGTTGTAATATACTCGTACCCACCCGCCTGTACCAAACAAACAGATATGGATGTTACATTTGTGGAAATATCGTCATTTTTATGTGAGCCACCGAGGAGACAGGTGGAGGGGGACGTTCTCTCTCTCTCTCTCTCTCTCTCTCTCTCTCTCTCTCTCTCTCTCTCTCTCTCTCTCTCTCTCTCTCTCTCTCTCTCTCTCTCTCTCTCTCTCTCATACCAGCAAGGAGAGGTGATCTCCATGGCAACGCAGACTCACTGTCTTATTCCAACCATTATTTCGTAACACCTCAACCTTAGCTATTTACTCTGCTCATTACACCTCATTATCCCTGTTTATGTTATTGATGAAAGTGTTGATGTTAGTGATGTGAAGGATGAATATTAAGGTGTAATATGGGAAATAAATCGCTAAGGAGCAGGTGTTGCGGAGTCTCACGTGATCCTGTAGAATTCGCTCTTGTCACATCAAGCTGAGTCAGATCGTCTGGAGGTGGCAGGAATTATGAAAAAAAAATATATATATATACTCCTTCTACTCAAACTTGGCCTAAAATTGCCACACTGGCCACCTTTAGCGCTGAGTTATAACAGTGGGTCTGCATTAAAATATGATGCGAGTCACGAAGAAGTGCTGTGCGAGTCACGAAGAAGTGTTGTGGCAAGGATGTAGAGCCACAGCATTGTCTTTTTCTGCCACCGAACCGTGAAATAAGCCGTGAAAGACAGACAGCCTGGGCCATCAATCAATCAATCACGTAGGCTTCGTAACACCCATCCTTTAGCGATTTATTCTGCCTCTAACACCTTAACATTGTCTTGTGTATTAATTATGTGGTTTTAATATAAATATAGTTTACATCAGTAACATGCATAAAGATACTGAGGTGTGGAGTGCAGAATAAGTGGCCAAGGTAGAGATGTTACGAAATAAAGCCAGTTGGAATACCGGGGTCAGTGTGCGTTGCCATGGAGGTAATAGGCCAGTGAGTGATGGCCATGGTAGCGTACAGAACAAGTTAGTGCAGGAATTACTCAGCATTCTATGTAGATCATGTACAAGCCTTCATTTTCCACCCCTACAACGAGACAGCCCGATGTCTTGTGCTTCTTTCTTGCTGTTTGCACACGATTTTGTTCATCTAAGGAGAGACTTGGTACTGCAGGGGTTATATGCAGCCTTCATTAACCACACTTGGCACTGGAGGGGTTATATACAGCCTTCATTAACCACACTTGGCACTGGAGGGGTTATATGCAGCCTTCATTAACCTTACTTGGCACTGGAGGGGTTATATACAGCCTTCATTAACCACACTTGGCACTGGAGGGGTTATATACAGCCTTCATTAACCACACTTGGCACTGGAGGGGTTATATACAGCCTTCATTAGCCACACTTGGCACTGGAGGGGTTATATACAGCCTTCATTAGCCACACTTGGCACTGGAGGGGTTATATACAGCCTTCATTAACCACACTTGGCACTGGAGGGGTTATATACAGCCTTCATTAACCACACTTGGCACTGGAGGGGTTATATACAGCCTTCATTAGCCACACTTGGCACTGGAGGGGTTATATACAGCCTTCATTAACCACACTTGGCACTGGAGGGGTTATACACAGCCTTCATTAACCACACTTGGCACTGGAGGGGTTATATACAGCCTTCATTAACCACACTTGGCACTGGAGGGGTTATATACAGCCTTCATTAACCACACTTGGCACTGGAGGGGTTATATACAGCCTTCATTAACCACACTTGGCACTGGAGGGGTTATATGCAGCCTTCATTAACCACACTTGGCACTGGAGGGGTTATATACCGCCTTCATTAGCCACACTTGGCACTGGAGGGGTTATATACAGCCTTCATTAACCACACTTGGCACTGGAGGGGTTATATACCGCCTTCATTAGCCACACTTGGCACTGGAGGGGTTATATACAGCCTTCATTAACCTCTTCACTATCATAGGGTTGACCTGTGTGGAATAAAATTGTATGCTGGTAGTAAGAATTTTAAACGTCATGGCGTGGAAGGGTTTACATTAGGCCAGATGCAACAATGCTTTCGTGCTTTTACTATGTAAGTGGCAAATACTTGGCTCTGCGGCCGCATGATGTCCAACTCGGGGGAGATCGACGCCCCTGCCCTGCGTAGTCCCGGGTCACCCTTGGGCAAGGTGTAACACCGTTAGCCCACCAAAAACATTGTAGGTGGATGGTTGCCATCGTCCTGGGAGGTACTGCCATGGCAGTGACGTGGTAGCTGGCCTTGCTCAACACTCCCAGGCGGGGATCTCAGCCACATTGACCAAGTAGTCAAAGTCCGGCCTGATACTACTACTCACACGTATCTCCTATACACAACCCATCCTCTTGGGGGCTATGCCTCCTCCATTTTGCCTGCACCTCGCCATGCGGAAGGACCCTGTTCCCACCCTGGCCAGGAGCTGTCTGCCACAGCAAGGCGCCTGCTTGCTTGTGCTTGACGGGTCTGCCCGCACACATACACCGAGATAAAGTAACAGGAACACCAACAAATGTGAAATATTTGTAATTAATTAATGGCTGAGGAGGTGGTGGCATTGGCGGCGGTGTTGGAAAATCAGTTATATTAGTGAGTCAGTCAGATGTATTTTCGTGCCGTATGAAACAAAATTATATACCATACATACCATATACAATACATCTATTTTTTTATAGTTCACAAAAAAAAACTATACATACTCAAATAAACTGGAAGAGCATACACATTCCTTATGTAACGTTAATAAAATGTAGTAGTAGTAGTAATTGTAGATGTTAAGAGTATGCATGCTAGTTTGTGTGTGTGTGTGTGTGTGTGTGTGTGTGTGTGTGTGTGTGTGTGTGTGTGTGTGTGTGTGTGTGTTGCATTAATAAGTGGCGGTATACACGCGTGTAATGACTAACTCCATGTTTAATTAATAGGTATACATGCTTATTTCCTCTCATTTCAGCACGCTTACTGCCGTTCCCTCGCCCACACCAGCAGCCTGAGCCGTCTCCGCAACATACAAGGGCCTCCAGGTGAGTTAGCAGTGTATTATAGGCACATACACACACACACACACACACACACACACACACACACACACACACACACACACATCATCCAGGTATAATGTGATGAGTACTTAGTTAAGGTGGCATAGTAGGCTTCGTAACACCTATCCTTTAGTGATTTATTCTGCCTATAACACCTTAACATTGTCTTGTTTAGTAATTATATGGTTTTAATTTAAACATAGTTTACATCAGTAACATGCATAAAGATACTGAGGTGTAGAGTGCATAATAAGTGGCCCAGGTAGAGGTGTTACGAAATAAGCCAGTTGGAGTACGACTGTGAGTCTTCGTTGCCATGGAGGTAATACAGTACCACCGTGAGTCTTCGTTGCCATGGGGGTAATATAGTACCACCGTGAGTCTGTATTGCCATGGGGGTAACACAGTACCACCGTGAGTCTTCGTTGCCATGGGGGTAACACAGTACCACCGTGAGTCTGTATTGCCATGGGGGTAATACAGTAGCACCGTGAGTCTTCGTTGCCATGGGGGTAATACAGTACCACCGTGAGTCTTCGTTGCCATGGGGGTAATACAGTACCACCGTGAGTCTTCGTTGCCATGGGGGTAATACAGTACCACCGTGAGTCTTCGTTGCCATGGGGGTAATACAGTACCACCGTGAGTCTGCGTTGCCATCGTGACCATAGGCTTTCCCGCCAACAGGACCGTCCGTGTCATCAGTTCTTCCTCGGGGCGGGGGGGTGAGGGGACTTCCGTGGGAGTTATTTTCAGTAATTCAGTTGTAAAGTTCTCTGGCTCCATTTAGCGTTTCTTCGTAAAGGGTAACGTCAAGGAATCTAGCGGTGTTATAGACATTTTTATAAAGGGTCGGGAATATTGTACATGTTGTATTTTTATGTAATATGATTATGTATTGTCTGAGATCTGAAAAGAAAAAATATTATTCCTAATGAACCCTGATTAAAATCCAAAACATTTGGTCAGTAAATATATAATTATGTAACGAACAGCGCATCAGAAAGGACACTGGTCATTCTGGCCTTATCTGTTCATTGACCCCATAGAATATCCAGATTCCCTCCCCCCCTCCACCCATTTAGGAATCCCTGAGAGAGAGAGAGAGAGAGAGAGAGAGAGAGAGAGAGAGAGAGAGCGATGTGCCCTCGTCCTATATCCTCGTTGCCCCACATAAAATATTTCCACAAATGTAACTTCCATCTGTGTGTGTGTTTGGTACAGGGGAGTGGGTACAAGGTCATTACAACACTGGCATCATTTATGTATCGCGTTTATACCTAAATAAGTATATTAAAGGCAAAAGTATTGGTTTTACAGTGGTGCCAAGTTAAACAGCAAGGCTGGCATCCCACATCAGTCTGAAAAGCAAATGAAAGCAGCTCAGGATTCTGGTTTCAAGAGATATTGAAGGCTTATATTGTCAAAGTAATGCGTAAAACATTGAATTATTATGTTACTGTCTTTACCACTAAGCTACTTATGTCGTAAATCAAGCACAAACTCCCAAAACAGCAAATATTTTTAATGTGCGAGTTGAGTCTGTGTTGCCATGGAAACCACTCGTTTTCCCTCCAAAAGGAACGACTTCCCTGTCATCCTCTCTCCTCGGTGGCCAACATAAAAATGACGATATTTCCATTAGTTTATCTTTCTCGACTGTTTCTTTGGGACAGGAGGGTGGGTATACGGTTAATACAATACGTACACCACTTATTTATTGCAGACGTTGCCGATAAAGATTATTTAAAGCAAAATAATACGCTGCACAGTGTTCTCAAGTATAATAAGACCACACTCCTGCCGACTCAGTCTTAGGTCATAGTAAAATTACTGAGGCTTCATGTTTTTAGTCAACTTAGAGTACATGAAAGTTTAATATTTTCAATAACGACTATTTTTATGTCATTTCCCTTAATTGTATAACTACCCATATTATAATAAAATCTAATTTCATAAATGGCTAGCACACCTAGATCTGGGAACTGCGTGGTGTTGTGAGACCTCGAGGTGTTAGTTGAACTGACAAATGTCTGTGGTCGAGCTGATTCATTGAATCAATTCAGCGAGGTCAGATAACCTCCGTGTTTGAACTACACTCTCATATGACTTTATTTTCACTAGCACAGCCACAAGAGCACAT
This sequence comes from Coenobita brevimanus, assembly GCF_032717465.1. Classification (NCBI taxonomy): domain Eukaryota; kingdom Metazoa; phylum Arthropoda; class Malacostraca; order Decapoda; family Coenobitidae; genus Coenobita; species Coenobita brevimanus. The sequence goes on from NC_136957.1 coordinate 139,931, forward strand.
CAGTACGGTTAATTACCATATATTATCAGCGACAAATACCTCAAGGAGAGTTAAAAAACAACCTCTGTTCTGGATCTTGCTGCTGAAATTATGAAGCTAGAATCTGCAGTCTTTGGCATCCATGTTGGGCCAGGGGGACCAACGCAACACGGAAATTACGAGACTTATATCTTTGCGATTTCTTTCATTTAAGAGAGAATTTTGTCCTATTCCTTGTATACGCAAAGAGCCCAGTCAGTACCATCTTCAGACGGAATACCAGCCTCCAGAATGACTTAATAATGATACAAGAGACAGCCATTAAACTTAGATCCGCGAATTAGTTACTTGCAAGGGTTTCTCTTCTTAGTGTTAGAACTTGACAGTCTCACCATCTACACCCAAAAAATGACGTCAGAATTAAAATAATTTTACCTTAGCGCCGTTGATCTATTTTGTATTATTACTATCAACTTATGTGACTGAGAAACTTGCCAATTTGGGTGTAGTTATGTAGTGAAGTTAAGCCAGACATCAAGTGCACATTAGCACCACATTAGCTGACGTGACTAATTAAGTTCTAACAAAATATGACGTAATATTCATAAAATTTCTCAGCCTATACCTGTGTACAGGAGCCTTTTATTTTCACACGTATGTCTCCCAAACACTTCACAACCAAACCAGGCTGAATATTAAGCGGGAAATACGTCCATACACACCGATTTCTGATACCGATTTACTTCCATAAAGGAATATTTATCGTAAGAAATGGTTAAGGTCATTTACGAATTCGGTGCTACAGCCATCGCATCCTCGCATCACCCCACACAGTTACCAGATCACAGGGTGTCTCCGGAAGTTGCATGTCATAAATTCAGTTAACAGAGAGACACGAATATCTCACAGAATGGTTTTGAATTATGACCGCTAAGACAGCAAGGACGAAGCATGTAAGAGAAACTAGCAATTTTTATAATATCCGTTTACTCTCGAACCGAAATCAGAGGCCAAGGGTACTTTTACTGTTGGTAACATTGGTATGCACATCATTTTAGCTTTAAATACAATTATTCGACTAGACACGCGAGAAATAAGGTATGTGGTTATTGTAATCTCGGTACATCCACCCGTCTGCACCAAGGAAACAGTCCTAAACGATAAAATAGTGGAAATATCGTCATTTTTATGTCGGCCACCGAGGCCAGAGGTTGGCTGGGAAGTCGCTCCAGTGGGCAAGGAAACAAATGGTCGCCATGGCAACGCAGACGCTGGACTGTATTATTGCTATACATTTATATAGTGATTTATTCCGCACATCACACTCCATCATCTGCGTAGATGATATCGATTCATGTGATTCTATTATCAAAGTGATATTAATGTCATAGAAGAGAATACTAAGTTGAGATACGAGAATATTTATATTGCTAAGGAAGAGGTGCGAGGGAAGAGGGTGGGTGTAAATGGGTGTAGGTGGGGGTGGATAGGTGTAGGGTTTTTTAAAGACTGGATTACGTGTTGACCAAGTCTGGATTTTAGCACGAGGATAAGACGAAAATAAAGGAGATATACCGTAGGAAATATAGTTATTTCTAATATTAACCATACCAACCATCACTTTATTACAAACTGAGAAGTAAAGCTGTTTTTATTTGTCTTAAAAGTGTAACTGGGATGATATGTTTCCTACTTTTATTGGCAGTACCGAAATAATATTATTTTTGGCTTAAATAACGTTGTTCAGGTACACAGGCGATACAGAAGTGATTCAATGTTGTAATAACCATATACACACCCGCCTGTACCAAGAACACACAGCTGCAAGGGGAAGTTCTTGAAATATCGTCACTTTTATGCTGGTCACAGCCGAGTGAGGATGATAGCGACGTCGTTCGTATGAAGGGGGAAGACCCGTGGTATCCATGGTAACGCAGACTCGCCGTCGTATTCCCAGTGGACCTTGAGATTCGTAACACGTTTTCCTTAGCTATTTATTCCGCACATTTCACCCAGTAGCATCTTTTAAGTTACTGACGCCAACTATATCTATACTATAATGACAAATAGCATTACTGTAATGTGTAGGTGTAATATCATTATATTGTAGCAATTCATCCGTAGTGATGTACTCTGCTCATTATGTCTGATTATCTTTACGTAATGTTAATACAAAAATAGCTGTCAAACGAGGTTCCATACAAAAGAAGGCTGACATGTAATATTGGAATAAGTTACTCTGTAAAATGTATTACGAACCCTACAGTAGAGAAGACCAGCCCCAGTAACAAGTGAAATCGTTTGAAGGTAGCAGGAGTAAAATGAATGATAGGTCATAGTAGTGCTGGATTGACTTATCTTTATTAATATAATCTTAGAGCAGCCTGGGTATTACCCCCGTCACACTGTCTGTCTGTTTGCATCTCTCAGTGTGTCTACGTCTGTCTGTATCTGTCTGTTTGTCTGTCTGTATCGCCTCACGCTTGAATCCCGTCAGGGTTGGCCACAAACGATTTGTCCTCCGCCAACTGACTGAACTCTCGCCTACTCACACATTCCCTCTCTTGAATGCATCTGTATGCCATCCCTCCGTCTCATCCTCGGTCTCCCCTTCCTTCCCCCTCCCGTTTCACCTCGCATACACTCAGTCCTAGTCAGTGTCTATTTCTCCCTCCTGTCCACTTGGGCCGACGGTCTCAGAGTATATCATGAAATGTGCTTGCCACTTCCACATCTACACCACCTCGCTCCTTCACATCTCCTTTGTCTCTCTCTCACGTAATGATGCTGTCAGATATTTTGGTGTTGCTGTTTCCATATGACTTTATTTAGTTTAGGATAGATATTTGTCACTGAAGGAGTTGGATACAGTCTACGAGAACCCATTCACTGATGGAACACTCCTGAAATGGAATACAATCTTGTGCTGGTAGGAAGTCAGGTGACAAAATGCATTATGGTTTATTAACAGTATGCAGTATAATGTTACGGTGTGTGTGTGTGTGTGTGTGTGTGTGTGTGTGTGTGTGTGTGTGTGTGTGTGTGTATGTATGTGTAATAACATCGTGTGCATGTAGGAAGAGTGAGGTAAAAAAATACATTATGGGATATAAACAGTATACCATATAATGTTTAGGTGTATATATATATATATATATATATATATATATATATGTGTGTGTGTGTGTGTGTGTGTGTGTGTGTGTGTGTGTGTGTGTGTGTCCAATTAATGGGCATTTAATTTATTTAATTGACTCACTGTTGCCTCATTCCAGCACCCCCACTGCCACCCCCACGGCCGAACCAGCAGACTGAGCCCCACAGGAACACAAGGCACCTCCAGGTGAGTTGCCTCCCCCCCCCCAGTGCCAACCTCTTCCTTTCCCTCAGTGCCAACCTCCTCCATCTCCATCTTCCCCCCCCCCACAGTGTCAACCTCCTCTTCCTCTCCCTAAGTGCCAGCCTCCTCTTCCTCTCCTTCAGTGCCAACCTCCTCCTCCTCCTCTCCCTCAGTGCCAACCTCCTCCTCCTCCTCCTCTCCCTCAGTACCAACCTCCTCCTCCTCCTCCTCTCCCTCAGTGCCAACCTCCTCCTCCTCCTCCTCTCCCTCAGTGCCAACCTCCTCCTCCTCCTCCTCTCCCTCAGTACCAACCTCCTCCTCCTCCTCCTCTCCCTCAGTACCAACCTCCTCCTCCTCCTCCTCTCCCTCAGGACCAACCTCCTCCTCCTCCTCCTCCTCTCCCTCAGTACCAACCTCCTCCTCCTCCTCCTCTCCCTCAGTACCAACCTCCTCCTCCTCCTCCTCTCCCTCAGTACCAACCTCCTCCTCCTCCTCCTCTCCCTCAGTACCAACCTCCTCCTCCTCCTCCTCTCCCTCAGTGCCAACCTCCTCCTCCTCCTCTCCCTCAGTGCCAACCTCCTCCTCCTCCTCCTCCAACCTCCTCCTCCTCCTCACCCTCAGTCCCAACCTCCTCCTCCTCTCCCTCAGTGCCAACCTCCTCCTCCTCCTCTCCCTCAGTGCCAACCTCCTCCTCCTCCTCCTCCTCTCCCTCAGTACCAACCTCCTCCTCCTCCTCTCCCTCAGTGCCAACCTCCTCCTCCTCCTCCTCTCCCTCAGTACCAACCTCCTCCTCCTCCTCTCCCTCAGTGCCAACCTCCTCCTCCTCTCCCTCAGTGCCAACCTCCTCCTCCTCCTCCTCTCCCTCCTCCTCGTCCTCCTCCTCTCCCTCAGTGCCAACCTCCTCCTCCTCCTCTCCCTCAATGCCAACCTTCCTCCTCCTCCTCTTCCTCCACCTCTCAGTGCCAACTCCCTCCCCCCTTCCCCCTTCTCTTCTTCCCCCTCCCCATCTCCTCCTCCTCCTCCTTCCCCCTTCTCATCTCACCTCTCCCTCAATGCCAGCCTCCTCCTCCACCAGTGCCAGCCTCCTCGTCGCCCCCCCCCTCCTCCTCCTCCTCATCATCATCATCATCATCACCCCCTCCGTCTCTTCTTTCCCCCTTCTCCCCTCTTCCCCTCCACCTTGTCATCATACTCCTCCCTCCTCCTCCCACACCCCCCTCCTCCCCTTCCTCCTCCATCCCAATCATCCTCCTCCTCTTCCTCCTCCTCCTCCTCCTCCTCCTCCTCCTCTCCCTCACCCCCCTCACCCTCATCCACTCCCCCATCCCCCTCATTCTCATCCTTCCCTTCCCCCCACTCCCCCGCATCATCATACTCTCCCCTACCCCCCTTTTCCTCATCTTCCCCATCCCCCCTCATCCTCATTCACTCCCTTACCCTCTCGTTCCCAACCTCCTCTTTCCTCCACCTCCTCATCCTCTCCCCCACCCCGTTCATCCTCCTCCTCCTCTTCCCCCCACCCCCCTCATCATCATCATCATCCTCTTCCCCCACCCCCTCATCATCATCCTCTCCCCCATCCCCCCTCTTCCTTATCCTCCACCTCCCCCCTCGTAATCATCCTCATCCTCTCCTCCACCCCCTCATCCTCTCCCCCATCCCCCTCATCCTCTCCCCCACCCCCTCATCCTCTCCCCCATCCCCCTCATCTTCATCCTTCCCCTCATCCTCTCCCCCACCCCCTCATTCTCTCCCCCATCCCCTCATCCTTCTCACCCCCACCCCCTCAACCTCTTCATCCTCCCCTTCTGCCTCTCGCCCCCCTTCCTCTTCCCCCTCGCCCCCCTTCCTCTTCCACCCCTACAACTCCTCCCCCTCATCCTCGTCCCCTCTCCTCCCCCTCCTTCTCGTCCCTTCCTCCTCATCCCCTCTCCTTCCCCTCCTAATCCCCTCTCCGTCCCCTCCTCCTAATCCCCTCTCCGTCCCCTCCTCCTCATCCCCTCTCCTCTCCCTCATCTCCTTTCTGTCCCCGTTTCCTCCCCCTCATCCCCCCTCCTCCCTCTCGTCCCCTCTCTTCCCCCTCATCCTCGTCCCCCCTCACTGTCCCCTCATCCTCCTCCCCTTCGTCCCCCCTCATCCTCGTCCCCCCTCACTGTCCCCTCATCCTCCTCCCTTTCGTCCACCCCTCACTGTCCCCTCATCCTCCTCCCCTTCGTTCCCCCTCATCCTCCTCCCCTTCGTCCCCCCTCATCCTCGTTCCCCCTCATTGTCCCCTCATCCTTCTCCCCTTCGTCCCCCCTCATCCTCGTACCCCTCCTAATCCTCTTCCCCCTCCTAATCCTCTTCTTTCTCCTATTCCTCGTCCCCTCCTAATCTTCGTCTTCCTAATCCTTGTCCCCCTCCTGTTCGTCCCTCCTCTTCCTCGTCTCCTTCTCTTCCTCGTCTCCTCCTCTTCCTCCTCGTATTTTATTCCAGTTTTTCGACGTGGTTTTTTCTTGTTTTTTGTTTTTTAATGTAGTCTTTATCCAATAATATTTTCGCCCGTGCAAATAAAGCCGTCTTCTGTGTGTTTTATTTCCAAAATATGGAACAGCGAAAAAAAATTTGGCGAGCTCCGGGATTTAGCAATAGGGCATCATAAGGCCCGGGTGTTCAGCAGTGGTACAAGCTTCCAGTTTTTCCCACCAGGTGGCAGCACCAGTCTTCTCAGGAACAGGAAAACATAAGCCCCCTTCCCTGTGCAACCAAAAATAGTTCAAAGGATGACCCATAGATGGCAGCACTAACAATGGTGCTGCCACCTGGTGGGAAAAATTGGAAGTTTGTACCACTGCTGAACACCCGGGCCTTATGATGCCCTATTGATGACCCCCCCCTGATTTTTAGCCTGGTAGATGGCGCCACCGTCGCCTATCGGAGTCGACGGTGCTGCCATCTGTTGGCAAATATGTGAACTAATTTTACCAGTGCTGCCATCTATTGGTCATCCTTTGAACTATCTTTGGTTGCACAGGGAAGGGGGCTTATGTTTTGCTGTTCCTGACAAGACTGGTGCTGCCATCTGGTAGAAAATATGTGAACTAATTTTTCCACAGCTGAACACCAAGGCCTCATTCACCCCTGTTCATCCATGGGCCTGGTAAGTATTGCCTTCATCACTACTACAGAGGATATAGGAAACAGGGTAGGTAGTATTTCGACCACTTTATTTTGTACTCCAGTGTTCAACACGTTACATTTGAGATTCAAGTTACATTGTATACGAGGTTCATGGCTCTGAAAAAGGATGTACAGACATTAATGAAGGGGGAAAATTGTTCATAGAGTCAGGGAGGGGGGGGGGTTCTTTTCACAATTCATAACCCAGAAAAACAAAAAAGGTAAAGATGCTGTCTGTGGACCCCGCCACGCCATATCAAAATATCAGACTGGATGGTTTTAGTGGTGGTAGTAGTAGTTCTAGTCACAAGTTCATCTGAAATGTGAACCCAGTGGACTGCAGGCTGAGGTTGTGTAACTTATTTTTCTACCCAATCTCGATAATGATAAAGGGGAGACGAAATGGCTGGGGGGGGGGCAGGATAATGAGGAGGATGACGGGGTATGGGATATGGGCAGGAAATCTGAGACAATTTAGTGATAAATTACTGGTGATTGGTGGGAGAACAGTAATCAGCAGTACACAATAATTCCAACCTGTAGTCCACTGGTTCACACTGTGGATGAACTGCTACTACTACCACCACCACCACCACCACCACTATCATCATTACTGCTAAACCATCCAGTATTATATCTTTATATGGCGTGGGTGGGTGCAGGGAAAGCATTTTGTATTTTTTCTGAGCCATAAATTGAGGAATCCACCCCCCCCACCTGTAACACTTTCACTTTCTGACAACCCATCTCCCCTTATCACACCTGTCTTCCCCTTAGTTCTCTCTCTTCCTTATATGTACCCTCCCCTCTCTCTCACATCCCATCTCCCCTTATATGTACCCCCTCTCTCTCTCTCTCTCTTCTCTCTCATATTCCTTTATCAAACATCTCCCCCTTAACACACACACACACACACACACACAATCCCATCCTATCTCCCCTTCTATTTACCCTGCCTCTCCTGCATAAGGTGTAGGGGGTAGAGTTTTAACATACGGTAAAGGTCTAACTAAACAGTGTAGGATATCTGTATACTGTATCTACAATGTGTAATACTAAAGATGCCACTACAATATACTGGTAATTATTTGGCCTAAATATATATATATACCGGTATACTGTATACAGTATATATATATATATATATATATATATATATATATATATATATACTGTATATATATATATATATATATATTCTCAGCTCTAAAATCTGTAAGTTTTGATGTCATTCCATATGTTGTTACTATTATAATGCCACCAGCTTGAGGAGTCACAACTTTAGTGTTGCAATATACACTAAGTGCTCCCTACGTGTCAAGTAGGTTGGTGGAGGGTTAGTGCCCCTCCCTGTAAAACAAATAACTCAGAGTAAAATGACCACCCCATATGAGATTATGGCGTCTGGCAATAGATAGATAGATAGATAGACGTACATTATACAGTGATACAGAACAATGGTATAGCTGATTGACAATACCAACATCACATGCGGCTGTACTCCAAACAGTACTTAGCACAAGAACAGAAGGCTGAAAGAAATTTGGACCAAGTTAAGGTAAAATGGGTATAGACAGGCAACTGAAACAAGATTTTTAAAAATGTACATACAGGAGTTTATTTTTACAAAATAATATTCATTTACTACATATGGTACATGGCTATACTCTCTTCATCTTAACTTGGCCCTATGTTCATAATTTTGTAGCTTAAATTCTTGTTCAATACCAGAAACATCATTTTCACAGCACTTCCTCATGACTAGCACAATATTCTAGGTAATTTCTTGTTACAAGTGCTGGACAGTAATAATGAAAAAGATGTTAACTTTAAGCCAAGTTAGAGTAAAATGTGTATAATAATATTAGTTGAGCACTGAGACAAACTATTATTCTGACATTCTCTGAAGCCTTTGTGGATCTATTTTACATTACCTTATTCAGGCCATCACAAGAAACTAATGGGAAATTGACTGGCTTTTGCAGTGTTGTCTCTGAAAGCCAACATTTTATGCCCCATATTCAATGGCCTTACTAAATATTCAATGTGAAGTGGTTAAAAGCTACTTTAATTTTTTGCCAGCACACATCAATGACTTAGTATGAATTTACTACTTGTAATGGCTTTAGGAAACTGTCCTGATGCAAAGGGTAATAGAAATTGACATAATGGAGCATTTAGAAAAAGATCCGCTGATCCAGCTCTACTCATGTCTGTGTCTAAGAAACAGGCTGAGCATTAAGTACAAGTTTATATATGTATTACAGCTCTAACCTGGGATTTAAAAATAAAAAAATAAAAAAAATAAAAAATCCTGTACTATCTATCTATCTATTGCCAGACGCCTCAATCCCGTTTGGGGTGGCCACAAACAAATCACCTCCAAGTCGCCCTGTCCCTCCATTTCACTGCCCTGCTCCCAACTCACACCCCCCTCTCTCATATACCTCTCCACCCCATCCCTCCAACTCATCCTCGGCCTCCCCCTCCCTCTTCCCCCCTCCACCTCACTCACATACACTCTCTTCGTCAGTCTTTCACCCTCCATCCTCTCCACATGGCCAAACCACCTCAGTGTGTTCTTCTACCTATTGTCAATAAGTAAAATTTTAGCCAGTGATGATATGACGAATGATGGAAGCAGCGAGTTGCGGAGATTGGACAACAGGAAGAATGGATTGCTGCAACCTGGTGGGGAGAGAGAAACTGTGTTACTAAAGTAATAAGCATAATAACTACATAGGAAGAGATATTAAGAAGTTAACTGATGACAATATGGGCCCTTGTGTTTTAGTACAGCAGGAAAAACATCACATGGATAAAGATCAATGTAATGGTAATATTTCTTATTCTGCTGATGATCATAAATAACTAATCATCACCATAATGATAAATATTGCCATCATATTCATCATCTTTATCAATATGATGTTTTTCCTGCTGTTGTAGTCCAAGGCTCCTTTGAAGGTGAACCAGTGACCTACAAGCTCTTATCTTGCAGTCAATCCACTTCTTTCCAAGGGATAACAAGACTGGGTACATGGTTATATCAATGCCACTGCATGAAGGCCTCCCTCTATAGCATCTTGATTCAACAAAACAACAAAATCTTACATGCTTTCTCTTTCTGTTTCTGGATCCTACCTAACCTGATCTTTTAGTGGTGTTAGGGTAATACATCCATCCATTATTTAACCTATGTTGTCCCATGAGGAGTTTAGGAGCCCTGGGTTAGGCAAGTTGGTCCTGACATTTAAGATTAGGCTGACCAGCCTCACTCATCCCTGAGTGGCATTACATGAGCAATCAACCACAACCACCCCTTGGATATAAACCTACACAAGCTCAATCCAACTGGAACACCTGAATTACCCACGGAACCACCAGGTGCCATAATTTGGTTATATGGTTACCACCCAGCATAAAAAATGGTTTCCTGGTGTACAGGAAATCATTTGGCTTGTCACTTGGTGTAGAGTGACCCACAGGCAGAAGAAAGAGGAAAGAATAAAGGAAAGAAAGACAGAAGAGGAAGGAAGGAAGAGAGGAAAGGGCAGACACCCAAAGCAGCACTACACTGAGTGAGTGGATGGTGAGTGCCCCACCTACCAACAAGTTCAGGTAATAAGGATGGGGGGGGGAATAGTAATCTTCTCAATCCTATCTTTAACAAAAAATAAATAAATAAATAATAATGTTGGGTGAACGGTAGGATTGGGGAAGGAAAGGGGTGATTATAAGGCCTATACTCTCACCAGTTAAAGAAACTCCCAATATCTTTCCTAAGTGATTATTCCGCTTATTACCCCTTACTATCTTCTTGCGTCATTTAAATCATTACAATACCTCCATACTCAGCATAAATGACACACAAACTGACAGTAAGCAGCCTTGTCCAAAAATAATTAGCCAAGGAAAAGATGCTAGGCAGCTTCCCTGAGTGATGAAAATATGGACCTACAAGCTAATACAACATCTAATCCTACAGTATTTTGTGCCCTAGTAAACAGGGAGCTGGAGCTACTTGGTGCCAACGAGGCAACGGTTACCAGCCTCACTTGCCCACCCCTCAGATGAAACCTTTACAATCTCCATCCAGATGGAGCAACTTAGCCCACTAAACCACCACCCTGCATAGCAAATGACATGGCATATAGCAAACCATTTCACTTGTCACTCAGGGGGACTACATGAGAGACAGACAGAGACAGACTGACTACATCAAGGAGTCACAAGGGGATGGGGACATCAAGGAGTCACAAGGGGATGGGGACATCAAGCAGAGAGAGGGGGGGATGGGGACTACATCAAATAAAGAGGGGGGTGGGGGGGCATGGGGACTACAAGTAGAGAGAAGGGGTGGAGACTACATAAACAGAGATGAGGGATGGGAGACTACTGCAAGCACAGAAGAAGGGGGGGGAAGGATTGGTACTACATCAAGTAGAAAGGGGGAAGGACTGCATCAAACAGAGCAGAGACACTGAGTGGGGAAGAGAGGGGGTCACTATCAAGTGGGAGGAGGGGGGAGGGGAGTGGATAGAGAAAAAGGGGGAAGGAAGAGAGGATGGCTGCACCCCCATCTTTCACTATTATTATTCATCATTCATCATCCAATCCTACGTTGCCCCATGAGGAGCGTAGGAGCCCAGGGCTGGGCAAGTTGGTTGACATTTCATATGAGAGTGACCGGCCTCGCTCATCCCTGAGTGGCATTACATGGGCAGTAAACCCCAACCACCCCTTGGATATAAACCTTCACTGCCTCAATTTGACTGGAGTGCCATAATTACCCACTAAACCACCAGGTGCCAAAATTTGGTTATATGGTTACCACCCAGCAAAGTAAATGGTTTCCTGGTGTACAGGAAACCATTTGGCTTGTCACTCAGTGTAGAGTCACCGACAGGCAGAAGGGAGAGGAAAGAAAGACAGAAGAGGGAGTGTAAAGTCACCTGTAGGCAAAAGGACGAGGAAAGAATGAAGGAAAGAAAGGCAGAGGAGGATGGAAAAAAAGAAGGATGGAGGAGAGGAAAGGGTAGACACCTGAGAGCAGCAGCATATCGAGTGGATGGCGAGTGCTCCCACCTTCCACAATTATTATTATTATTATGAGTGGGGGTGGGTGGAAAAGACTACACTGAGTAGGGAAAGAGACAAAAGGGAGAGAGGATGATAGCTCCCCCTTCTTCCACTATTATCATAATTATTATTATTATTATGAGTAGGGGTGTGGGGTGACTACACTGAGTGGGAGAAGAGATAAACAAAAGGAAGAGAGGAAGTTTGCTCCCCCACCTTCCACTCTTATGTTACAATTATAAGTATTATTTTTATTATGTTAAAAACAACAACCATTACTATGAATTTTACAACTTTCACAAACGACATGATAAAGAATAAGATCATTTTTAATCAAATGGACATTAAATGTACTTTACTTAAAATAAAAACAACTCTAAACATCAATATATTTATTACCTTGGGTATCAATGAGTGTAGGAAGATCAAGAAGGGTGACTATGAAGGCACATGTAGGTGTCAACTGGCAGTCTGTCTTACCCTTACGGTGGCTGATCACTTGTCCTCGCACCTCTGTTGTGAATGGGATCATATGAATAACTCTTGATTGGTAAGATAACGTTTGGAACAAAAATGTTTAAAAAAGAATAATCAAATTGTTAAAAATTGCTCTTCCCTCCATCATACAAACCTTCAGTGCCCCATCAGGAGCACACATGCCTGGGTCTACACTACTTAGTCCAGGCTGGATTATGTGGCAAGTGACCAGTTGCTCTTTCTTCAGTATGGAAAGTGTTGGCAGTGAGGGGGTGAAGGGAGGAGGAAAGGCTGTAACTGAGACGGAAGATGACGAGAATGAAGAGGAGGTGGAGGAAGAGGCTGGCACTATGAGAAAAGGGGGGAAGAGCTGGCACTGAGAGAGGGGAATGGAGGAGGAAGGGACTGACAATGTGACAGAAGGAAAGGAGGGGCAGTACAAAGCTGACGCACACACAGAATGGGGGAGAAAAAGGCTGGAACTGAGATGGAGAGAAGGAGAAAGGGGCTGACACAGATGGAAAGGAGGAGGAATAAAGAGTTGGCACAGAGAGAGAAAGGGGTAGGCACTGAGAAATGAGGGGAAGGAGGAGTAGGAGGCTACAAATCAGAAAGGGGGGGAGGGAGGAGTAAGGGAAGGGCACTGGGAAAGGAGGAAGAGGAGAAGGCTGCAAATGAGAGACAGTGGAGGAGGGGGGGGGGGAGAAGGCTCTGTGACAGATGGAGGGTGGTGGTGGTGATGGGGGGGGAGGAGGAATGAGCTGGCAGCCAGGCACTGACAGAAAAGAGGAGGAGATGGAAAATATTAACACTGAGGGAAGAGAGTGAGAGGTGGAGGAGGAAGAGGCTGACACTGAGGGAGGAAGAGTAATGAAAACTGTGTTTACTGAAAAGTTACCAGTAATGAAGTTTCAATCCTAAGATAGATTGACAAAAAATTTTCATTATGTGAGTAGCCTACCACTAAAATATACCTGACCCTTTCAATACAATGGCTTTATAATATTTATTTTCATTATTCACAGACTACTTACATTAAATGTATTTTACTTTGAAGGAGTACTTACAGCGTCTTGGCTACAAGAAGTTCGTCTCAGTTTGATAAATGTTACAAATAAATAAAAAATATACCATTATCATCATACTGAAATGTTTAGGTCCAAAACACAAAACATTATCCACAGACAATTTAAATTCACTATATTTTTAAAAGTACTAGCATCTTGGCTGTAGATGGTTTGTCAATATTTAATGAAATTGTTACAAGAGTGAATTTTAAAAATATAAAATACATAATCATACTGAAGGGTTTAATGAGTCCACAGCACAAAAGGTTAAACTTCAGTAGTTTCTTTATATACAGGTATACACTCACTATTGCCAGATTATTTACATCAGCATTATATGAACCTCTAGTCATGAAGTGTCTGAAAGCTACATCTAAATCCTCCAGTTACGTCTCCTGATAATCTTGGCTGGAGGTAAAAAATAAAAAATTGAAATAAATATAAACCAATCAGATATGTGAAGCTACAGAATGTGGTGAAAGCTTTTTGCCCTACCTGATGGAGCCAGCATTCTGTGGGCTTGAATGATGTGTGAAGGGAAGCGTGGTCTATTGAAGTGGACATACTTAGGCTGTCTGAACGTTGCTACTCCTCATCCTGACCTGAAGTGGGAAAGGAGGTCCGGATGATGATGATGATGATGATAAACCAGTTAAGAAAAGATAATTATGTAATAATAATAAAAACACCTTAAATCACTCTCATTGTAAATGTCAGGACTAACTTGCCAAGCCCCAGGCTCCTACACTCCTCATGAGGCAATGTAGGATTGGATGATGGATGAATGGATAAAAACTATGCCAAAAATGCCACGCCAGATTTGTCAGTAAGTCCACCTGATGGACTACGCATCATCTAGATATCAGTAGAGTATCTTTACCTCGTGATAAATACACAGATGGGCACATACAAAGGTAACTGCATACAATGACAGCAAACACAAGCAGACATGACTAACCCTGCATCATCCAGGTATCGGTGAGTGACTGGAGGCCTTTACCAAGGGACTGAGCTTGTTTGGATGATATTAAAGGCCTTGTGTGATGCTGCTGCCCCTCCATAGTAGACGATGGGGAGGCCAGGGGATACGGGGTGGCAGGGTGAAGGAAGTGGGAGGCTCAGCTGATCAGTTTGGCCTGCCACACTAACAATCCTGCACGCTGGCTCAGGTCTGATACTTGCCGAATGCCCTGTGGGATAACAAGTCACTTTAATCCCTTCTCTGCAATTACACAGATTTTCAGTAGTACTGTATAATCCTGCTGTATACAGACGACTTTATTCTGCTTGGATAAATATAACAAACTGGAGAGGTCAAACACACCACTACAACTGCCTGTTCATACACAGCATCCCAGTATTTCTCCCCCAATTCCTACCCAAGAAAAGGGATAAGGTAGGATCCCCCTTCCTCCCCACCAGAAAGAGAGAGCATAACAATCAAACAGCATACCCAGTGACATATGCCAGTCATAAACACACATCACCCAACAATCTGAAGTAATGGTTCCACCTTATAAGTACAACCTGTTTAATCATCTACCCTTTAGCACTTCTTAACTCCTACTGTAACACCTACACTTATTATCAAAGATACCAATCAACTTTTTCTCTATCATCCACACATTCACTACTCAAAATGGCAATATGGTTACTCATACTAAACCCTAATACTGTACAAAAGGGCTCCTGATGCTACGAGTAGATAAGTTTATGGAAATCTTCATATGAAAGAGTACATAACTTATAGGCAAAATAAGGACTGTGTGTTTAACCACCAGCAACTTACACCTATTATGCTATATATATAAGGCAATTTTAAACAAGAGTTAAGGTTATTTATATCCAAAACACAAACAAAATTAACATATGACTTATAACAATGCATTCTTACTGTAATGGATGCACAAAGATCCCAAGAAAAGCTATTGGAATTGAAACCACATCCTCAAACCCCTGACTCTGGCTACTGATTGCATACAAGTTATAAACACGAGTGAAGTAACCTTTAAAGGGTTAAGGCTGCTGGCAAAACATAGGAATAATCTATCTTACTAGTGCCAGAAGCCTTAATCCTGTATGAGGTGACCAGAAACAAACTGCTTCCACATTGCCCTGTCCTTTGGCTGCCCTCCCTCTAACTCACATCCTCCTCTCTCATTTATCTTTACAGTTCATCTTCCCATCTTATCCCTGATCTCCCCCTCCACCTCATGCAAAATCTCTTGTTCTTCATCCTCCCCACGTGGTTAGTAATTCATGTCCTTGATTAACCCACCAGTTCACACAAAGTTATTCCTAACATGTTACAAAATTCCAGGATACTTGATACCTTAATCTTGTCCCAATTGTTGTAATGTCTGAGGTGATACATTGGCAAGTATTTATAATGGTCCCTACCCATATAACAGGATGAACAAGCCTCTGTAAGTTTACTGTAAACAAAAATGGTTTTTTGTTACTCTGATAATCTACATGACTTCATTATGAAGTGTTTGGCAACACTGAGTGAAGACAGATGTGGCAAACATGCCATTTTACAAACAATTTAAGCTTAGTTAAGTATGTAAAGAGGGATGCCTTCATGTGGTGTACTGGTCAGTTCCACTGCCAGGCTTTACAAACGTTCCTCAGCTCCCTATCCCCAGAAAAGTGGATGGTGTGCTGTGGGAGGAGGGCACCTTCAGCCCACAGTTCACAGACTTCACATTTCAGATGTGCTTTAGGACATGTGTTGTTTGGTGCTGGGTGCATGATTTGTGCATTACATTAACAAAATATAACAAATATCACCTGCAGTGCTGCCAACCAGTTGGGTATGGCCTGGGGCATTCCAACAGACAGGTACTCATATTGTCGAAAGTGTTGAGTGACTCTATTTTCATTTTCCTCTTCTCTCCTCTCACTGCTGCAGCCTTCAGATGACCCCAGTGACCTGGATGATGCTGAAGATGGTTTGGTTGATGACGAGGATTATGTATTGGTTGATGCTGCCGACGATGAGGGTGATGTTCCACCAACTAGCGCATACACCAACCGAGCAAAGCTGCCACTGACTTCACTTAGTACACAACTCTGAAAGTGCTAGGAAAGATACAGTGTATGACAAATAAATAAATAACTACATCAATTCATCCCAACTCTTATTCATCCATCAAGTTAAATAAGTAAACTGAAGTGTCAAAGAAAGTGTAAAGTGATGCATACAAGAACATGAAAGATTTTTACGTTAGGAAAAAACTGAATGGACACCAAGATTATTAAAATGAATGAACACCAAGATTATTAACATGAATGAACATCAAGATTATTAACATGAATGAACACTAAGATTATTAACATGAATGAACACCAAGATTATTAACATGAATGAACATCAAGATTATTAACATGAATGAACACCAAGATTATTAACATGAATGAACATCAAGATTATTAACATGAATGAACACCAAGATTATTAACATAAATGAACACAATTACTGAAATGAACACCAAGATTATTAATAAAGTTTCCATACAAGTACATTAAAGATTTTCACATCCATCCATCCATCATCCAATCCTACACTGCCCCATGAGGAGCGTAGGAGCCCGGGGCTAGGCAGTTAGTCCCGACATTTAAGATGAGAGTGACCAGCCTCACTCATCCCTGAGTGGCATTACGTGAGCTATAAACCCCAACCACCACTTGGACATAAACCTTCACTAGCTCAATCCGATTGCAGCACCTTAATTACCCACTAAACCACCAGGTGCCAAAATTTGGTTATATGGTTACCACCCAGCATAGTAAATGGTTTCCTGGTGTTCAGGAAACCAATTGGCTTGTCACTCAGTGTAGAGTCACCCACAGGCAAAAGGAAGAGGAAAGAATGAAGGAAAGAAAGACAGAAGAGGGAGTGTAAAGTCACCCATAGGCAGAAGGACAAGGAAAGAATGAAGGAAAGACAAACAAGGAAGGAAGGAAGAGAGGAAAGGGCAGACACCCAAAGCAGCACTACACTAAGTGAATGGATGGTGAATGACTCCACCTACCACCAACAGATCATAAAAATAACTAAAAATTAAAAATACTGAATCCAAGAAAAATAAATCAAAAATTAAAAAAATTAATGGTAAGAATAAATTTAAAATAAACTGTATTAATAAATTAAAGAATAAAACAGAAAAATAAGTCATGGGAATATTTTTTAAAAGTCATAAAATCAAAAACAAAAATTATTAAAAGAAAAAAACATTAGTACCTGAGTCTGGCCATATGGTTTTTTGTAGTCTGCATCTGGTGGCCTTTGGGTGTGACTGAAACGCTGGGATGAACACTGCCTCAGGTGCGGCTGGTTGAGGATGGGGTATGGCCAGAGGTGTGACAGTGTGTGGGGGGTGACAATGGTCTGGGAGAAATGGTGATGGTGGGACAGGGAGTGGGTGGAGGGGTGGTGAAGAGAGGCAGAGTGGGGGGGAGCTGCTGGTGAAGAGACTGTGAGAGGGAGTGGTTAAAGTTCTGGTAGAGGTAGGTGAAGGCACTGGAGGATAATGCAGAGATGAGGGTGCAGTCTCCATTGGTGTTATCCTTGACACTCTGAAGCACCGAGCTGTTCTCCTGTAAACAGGATCAATTAACATGCAGTACAGTCCCCTTTTAAGTACTGTATTCTGTTATTATCATCTTGTATTATTATCGTAATTTCGAGGTTCCATAATATACTTCCTTAATCTCTTCCTACCAACAGATTATTTTTTTCCCCCAACTCCAGACAGACCTCTAAATGATGGAGATAATGATGGCTAAATATTACCACTCCATTTAGAAAAGTATGAATGACAGGAAAGAGGAAAAGGGAGAGTATAAAAGAAGGGGAAAAAGGAGAGGGTAGGGGCATCCAGTAGAGGAGAGAAAAGGGAAAAAACGAAAAGTACCGCAGACATGAGAGAAGAAACAAGAAAAGGAAAGTGCAGAGCAGAACGAAACAAGAAAAATATGTCGTGCTTGTGAACATAACTAACCTCACTTGTTGCACGGCGTTCTCGGCAGATGGTGGAAGACCTGGATAGAAGGACCATCAGAGCAGCATACCACCTTTTGTCCAGGCTCACCTACAGACTGTGGCTCCTTCACTGGCATCTGAAAACAATACAGTGTCTTTGTTATATGCTACCATCATTTTACTTTCCCCCACCCTCCCTCTATTAAAGCCACAGCGAGACATGGATAAGTTACCCACTAAAATTTCATTGCTATTTCTGCAGCTGATTTACTAGCACCTCCCAGTGAACAGTACCAACTTACGGAAAAGAATGTGATATTCTGAACTATCACTAGCCTTAAATTAGACCTTCTGACTGTTTTTCCCACTCCCAGATGGGATATGGTAGGATCTAGAAACAGGTATGGTATGAAAGTACGAAAATTATCAACTGTATACTCAGTGAAAAATGACCCACACAATAACAAAAGCCCAGAGAATCCTGGCATCATCTCAAATGTCAATCATCAACATCATTACTATCAACACCTGTATATCCTGACTACAATGATCACTATGTCAAGGGTCAGGATGTTGAGTCACTGCAAAAATAAGGGAAAATGGTGTAATGTGTATGTGTACAGTTGGTCTTCCAAATTCATGGGGATGCATCATCATACAGTACATTATATTCAACTTGTTTAAAGCACATACGAGCAGGAGTTGCAACCTCAGACTTATGTGAATGTGCACCCAGTGGACTGTGACCTCCTCCTGCACTCCACCATCCTCCTTTCTGGGGATGTGGAAGTTACACAGAAGCATTTGTATAACTGGGCAGTGGAGATGCCTGGTTATGTCAGTGTCACCACGTGAAGGCAGTCTCCAGCACCAGCATGTAATGAGATGGCTTAATAGCTCCATCCCAAAAATACAACTTTTAACAACTGTATGCAAGAATGATTAATTAACATGAATAACCAAACATGTAAATAGTGCAGTATTCCCCCTCCACACACACACACACACAGCTTACTTGTCTTGCATATGACAGGGTTGCCATCACCAAGGGGGAGGGAGTAGATGGTGGGCAGCGCAGCATTTCTGGTATGGTCCAGGCTTGTGTTGCCTCCAACACCCTGCCCAGGCGGGAAAAAACAACTCTAGTAATGAAGAGGTGGTATGACGGCCATAAACTTGCAGTATCATCTTTGTGCCACTAACGGCTACGTGACATAAGCAGCAAAAGGACATAAACCTGACCCACGTTGAACGTCCGTCGACACGAATGAAAATCCTTGTCAGCTGATGTTTGTTTACATTCGTCGCGACCTCAAGCTCCTACGAGGTTTCGGTTCGGCTGATTTGAATATGATATGATATCCACTTTCATTACATTCAAGTCTATTCTAAGTGCAGCAAGAAATTAAACATATTGCAGTTCCCTTCCTATCCCCCGAAAGGACAATGGTGGACTGCAGGAGACGAGCAACTTCGGCCTGGTTGCAATACGAAAATCACAAACATTATCATCATAATCACCATTATTAGACGATCATCATTATTAGACGATCATCGTCACCATCATTATCGTCATCATTCATGCAGGCATCTCAATGTACAACAGAGAGAGAGAGAGAGAGAGAGAGAGAGATTGTTTTCATCGAGAGAGGTGGGTCAATCGTACAACCTGGCTGCATGAAATTCAGTGAGCCTTGGTTATGGGGTACGAGTCAGTCTTCTTGGTTACTAGACAAATCAAACCTTAACTCCGACTACACCTGGCCATTAACCGTGCCAAAACGGGTTATGGGTCTCTGTCAGGTCGGTGTGAACAGAGTATAGACAGATAAATTGGTAAAGCTCACTAGAGAGAGAGAGAGAGAGAGAGAGAGAGAGAGAGAGATTGAGATTGAGATTCAGTGAGGCAAGAAAAAAAAAAAGTGCTGTTATGGGGCAACACGGTATATCATTATCATCACCATTATCATCATCATCA
>NC_136957.1:165000-167500 GCF_032717465.1 Coenobita brevimanus
CTTCCTTTTCACAGCACTTCTTCGTGACTAGCATATTATAGTGTTGATCTATTGTTACAACTTTAAGATGAATATTTTAGGCCGAGTTATATCGATCATCATCAGCAAACAAAGCATCATCACCACAATAAACACCATCATCACCACACCACCATCTCCACAACCATCATCATCACCACCACCATCACCACAACCATCATCATCACCACCACCACCACCACCACCTCCATCACCACCACAACCATCATCATCACCACCACCACCATCATCACCGTCATTATCACCACCACCACCACAACCACCACCACCACCACCACCACCACCAAGCTAACCCCTATTCTCACAAAAATGGGGTTGCTTGCTTTAAAAAAAAAAAATAGGCACAGAATTAGAACAATCACTTAACCTTTCAGAAATCAGGGAAAAGTATAACATCCGGGGCTCGAAACCTGGTGCGTCACGATGGCAGGATGGAATTAACGCGGAAGGAGGAAAAGATGAGAGCTGTGGGATGCAGTGTGGCGTTGGCA
This sequence comes from Coenobita brevimanus, assembly GCF_032717465.1. NCBI lineage: Eukaryota > Metazoa > Arthropoda > Malacostraca > Decapoda > Coenobitidae > Coenobita > Coenobita brevimanus. The sequence goes on from NC_136957.1 coordinate 165,531, forward strand.
AGAATAAAGGGAAATTGGGAAATAAGGTTACTATCATTCTGCTTAACTTGACCTACTTCTTCGACCTTTCCTGTCCTGCTTAGTGGCTAATAAAACACTACCGGATCTGCTTGCACTCCATAGCACTCCTTCGTGACTAGCATCATACTTGTGTTTATCCAGGAAAGGATGCGAATTGAGTGAAATAGCTCGGCCTTAGCAATACTAGAAGGAAATCAGGAAACTATAATTCTTTCACCTTTGCACGGATGTTCGGCCTTTGTGGCTTTACTTCCGTTGCTCAGAGGCGGAATAAGGCATTACTGCGGAGCTCCTTCCTTTCCATGGCACATCCCCGTGACTACCAACGTATTTAAATGTTAATCTACTGCTACTACTAGGCATCCAAGACGAAGGGATGGGAATTTTAGACAATTACTAGCAAAATCATTATAGTTCACAGGAGTAGAATGAGATCACACACACACACACACACACACACACACACACACACACACACACACACACACACACACACACACACACAATCATACCTGGTGCAGGGTAATAACTGCATCATATTTAAGTAATGTATTTCTGCCAGTGGGAGCTAAATGAAGTGCTCAAGAGTGATTATTACTAATTTGTAAACTTGAATACATACGGAGAGCACAGGGAGTTGTACTGAAGATGATCCGGCATCGCTGAATTTACAGAGGAGTCAAATGAGGCATCACCTGTATCAGTGGCAGAATCTGAGGTCCAACGCAATGATGACGAGGGTGAAACCAGTACCACAGTGGATATAGCAGGGACAACGCAGAGTGAACACAGTCTGGTGACCTCAGATGTGGAGCTAAATTTAGTGGACTACTTACAGTGCAGACAGTATCACCTACAGCATGTGCCAGAGGCCTACACACTACGCGTGGCGGATTCTGAAGAAGACTCCTGCATCTTTATCTCTTTTCTGTCAATACTTCAATGGTCACTGCTCCTCTGAACTGTCTGCTTGCATCCCTCCACCTCTACGACGGGCGCGTCTTGCAGCAAACACTCATCCCTTTTCTGTCCAACACTCTAATGCAAGAGTTAACCGTTACGTCAACTCTGGAACTCTCTCTCTCTGTCTTTATTTCCTACTGCCTATGATCTCCAGTCTTTTAATTGATTCCTTCTTCCTTGCATTAAAATACAGTGAAGAAATTATAGGAAGGCAGAGATAAACGGTAGAGAGGAAGGTCTCTTACATTTAAGGAGTCAAAAGTTAGATGGGAGGCGGAGGGGCAGACCGAGACTGAGATGATGGGATGGATGGGAAAGGTATAATGAGAGAGAGAGAGAGAGAGAGAGAGAGAGAGAGAGAGAGAGACAGACAGACAGACAGACAGACAGACAGACAGAGACAGAGACAGAGACAGAGACAGACAGACAGACAGACAGACAGACAGACAGACAGACAGAAGCGGGGGGTAAGTTGGTGGGAGGGGATCAGAATGGCAGAGGACAGGGCGACATGGAGGCGATTTGTTTGTGACCACCCCTTACGGGATCAGGGCGTCTGGCTATAGACGGACAGACAGAAAAGTTAGAAGACCACTACCCCACTGACAAAAACACAGAAAAACGAGGCTGTATTCTGCTGGTAAGAGTGAGGAAGTGTTGTTTAGGAATGGCTCTGGGCTCACTGATGTCGGTGGGCGAATGGAGTAGAGAAAAACTACAGTGAAGTGATTTACTGCCGATTCCTTGCCGATTATGGCCATGGAAAGAGTTTGGTTTTTAAGGGAAAAGATAAGGTGACACACTGACGATGTGAAGTTTGTGGTTAGTGTATTTCTTACTGTATTTACAAATTAACAGTACTGTAGACTGCCGTATGCAATTTATGGTACAAGAATTACCAATACTGTCTGTTTTCTATGCTTAAAGATCACTGGCATCTATTGTTTTTACCTATTCGTGCAGAATGAGAAGCTCCTGATGTTTAT
>NC_136957.1:172500-200000 GCF_032717465.1 Coenobita brevimanus
CACACACACACATACAATGATTTTTTTTTTTTTTTGAGTTACAAAGCGCTAAATATAAACGAAAAATATTGGACCAGTTATTCGTGGTATATTTAGATTTAATAGCATATTATTCCTTTTATTATATATATATATATATATATATATATATATATATATATATATATATATATATATATATATATATATATACAACTTAGAACTATAAAACTTATATGTAAACTTCAGGAAACTGGCAAATGGGGACCCCCCCTTAGAAAATTCCTTGGTGCGCCCCTGCTGGGCACTGATAGGTAAATAGAGGCTTCACATTGTTTTATTACTTAAGCGTCGTGTGTGTGTGTGTGTGTGTGTGTGTGTGTGTGTGTGTGTGTGTGTGTGTGTGTGTGTGTGTGTGTGTGTGTGTGTGTGTTTTCATAGTGATAGCTGAGTAGCCTAGGGAAGAGGAGGGATCGGATTAACAGGATGGGGGAAGGGGGATTCCACCAGTGAAGAAGAAGGTTTAGATGAGGGAGACATGAATATCGAGTGATAAAGAGAGAGAGAGAGAGAGAGAGAGAGAGAGATTGTAATTTCAATGTAAATTTTAGAATATAATGAATATTTATAAAGGAAATGCTACTGTTGATCCTTCGATCAGTAATACTATTGTAAATCAGTTTATGTTTTTTCATAAAGAATAGTAATAAAACAATAAAATAAAATAAAATAATTTTTCTTCATCTTTCATGGCTATTTCATTGCTTCCTTACCCAACCCCTCCCCACATTCCGACCCGGGCCACTCCCATCCTCCATCCCTCCTCATATGGACCGATATCAGGACACTGACAGATAAATAGAGGCTACACATTGTTTTATTATTTAAGCGTCGTGTGTGTGTGTGTGTGTGTGTGTGTGTGTGTGTAGAAGAAAGAAAACGGAAGAGGGAAGGAGGAAGGTCCAGATTCCCGAGGGGACCTCTTAATCCTTCACACGGTCACTCGTGTTCCGATTTTGGCAAAGGCTTTGTAAAATTCTCTCCTTCATGTTTTTTATAGGCGGATTAGCGAACTGGCGTGTATGGGGGCAGGGAAGGGGGGATGGGGAGTGCCGCCTGGCAGGGTAAACGGGATGGGGGGTAGGGGGGATGGGGGAAAGGAGCCGTGAACGAAGAGTGACGGACAAGCCGGGGGGAAAGAGAAAATATGACATTTGCCTCGCCTCACCTGTCCAGGAATTCTCTGTCCATACACCTACACACCCACCTACATACAAATTCACACACACACACACACACATGACTGAATGAGAGGGGGGGGAGGGTAAGGGAGACCAGAGATGCACATAATATACCACAATGAATCTGGGAGTGCTAACTGGTGGGGCAGGGAATACAACGGAGTACAAAGGAATACAAACAGCCCTGGCTAAGATATCTGCCTATGTGGGCTTAAAAGAAGAATACAGTACTTTCACCTTAACCTGGCCCAGATCTTCGTCATTTGATGGTTATTCATGTACCTAAGTGGGAGAAAATGACATTACTATGACTCTACATCCTTTCATTGCACTTCTTCGTGACAAAAATATTCTAGTATTCATCTACACGGGAGTGCAAGATAATATCGTGGCTCTACATCCTTCCCACAGCACTTCTTCGTGACTAGCCTCATATTCTGGTGTTAATCTACTGTTACAACTCAGCAAGCGAAACGGAGAGATGGCAAGTTTCAAGCAAGTTAAAGTAAAGACTGGAATAATAAAGGGCCTATCCCCTGTCATTTGGCTCCCCTACCTCCAACTCACCCCCCCCCCTCATATGTCTCCACTCCATTCCTCAAACTCATCCTTGGTCTCCCCCTCCCCCTCTCTCCCTCACCTCACCCACATTCACTCTCTCAGTCAGTCTCTCATTGTCCATCCTCTCCACATTAATTTATTCATTCGTTCAGCCTCACCCGTACCACACCTGGCCACGCCTTTTCCTGTTTCCTGGCATTTCCATGGCCTCTCTCTCTCTCTCTCTCTCTCTCTCTCTCTCTCTCTCTCTCTCTCTCTCTCTCTCATTATCGTGGTAATTCTATCCTCCGCTCACTTTAACTTGGCATGAAATGGCTATCTCTCCATCTTGAATGCTAAGCTGTAACGCGTGATTAACAAGACAATATGGTGCTAGTCACGAAGAAGTGCTACGATAAGCATACAGTTCCTCGGTATTTATTCCACCAATGACCTACGGGACACAAACAGCAAAGGGACAAAAATATTCAAGTTAATATAAATGAAACGCCAAGAGTTGTCAGTGCAAGGCGTGGCTGGGAAGGGCTCCACCAACCCTTGTCTATACGTACCAACCATACACCTCCACGACCCTGCCCTCATACTGCATCACTGACTAAAATTTGGTCAAAATCCGTCTCAGGGTTCAGGACACATCGCCCCCACGACCATATGACCTTGACCTTTGACCCCTTGACCATGCTGACCTAATCAGTTCACCGTCCCTTCATACTACGTCACCGACAAAAGCTTGGTCGAAATCCGTCAATGGGTTCCGATATCGCGTCCACAAGGATAATCTAAGTCGACCCCATTTGACCGTGACCTTTGACCCCTTGACCTTGCTGACCTGATCAGTTCACCGTCCCTTCATACTGCATCACTGACAAAAGTATGGTTGAAATCTGTCGAGGGATTCAGGAGATATCAAGGCCACAAGAGTGTAACACAGGCACTGACGCGCACTCCGACGGTCAGACTTAATGCCCATAGGTGGACAGAGGCATAATAAACAATAAATATCCAGTAAATAATAAAATAAATCTGATAAATAAAATAGTTTGGTGTTGGCTGGAATAAAACACAAGGGCCTGTATTCTCGTTGGGTTTGGAAGCTCCCTAACACCTCTTCCTGAGCGATTTAATTTTGGATAAGGGTAGTTTACATAATTTTGTATATCTTTCATGCAGAGTATGAAGTTATAGAGATGATTTATGTAACATAGAAGAGGAGAGTAAAATGTAATAAACAAAATAAATCGCTTAGGAAAAGGTGTTAGGGAGTTTCCATAATCGACAAGAATATGGGCCTTGAGCTGTCTCGACCATGACAGGGTTGATGGTACAATACCAGCATTAAAACTCTTAGGCTCGTACGCTCGTCGGTTGAGGAAGCGCCCTAACACCTCTTCCCTAGCGATTTATTATTGAATACGGGAAGTTAGTATCAAATCTGTTTTTATATGCCAAGTTTGGTGGCATTGGAATTATTCAAATGACACAGACGAGGGCAGTAAGGAGCAATAAACAAAACAAATCGCTTAGGAAGATGTGTTAGGAAGCATCCTTAACCAACGAGAGTAAAGCCCTCAGCCTCAGACGCACATAACACAAATCCAGGCCATCACAGAGATTTACAACTCACAGCATCATCCTATCATCGCCACTACCACCATCAATCACCATCAATCATCATCATCGTCACTATCATCATCATTACTATCAGCATCACCAACAACACTACCAGCATCACCATTACCATCATCATCATCACAACCTATTTCCACACCCTCACGTGGGGAGCTTCGTGGAGATGCCCACTCATTTCGTGTGGGGAAACATTCAGGGAAGAGAATAACGCTCAGGGCATCGGTTCTTCACTTTTTTTTCTTATCTTTTTTTAGGTCGCGCCCCTTCAGCCTTGGTCTACATATCCACTCCTCCCATCCCTCCGCCGCCGCCTGCTGCCATCATCTGACTCTACAACCATGTTCTCCGAATCTTGAAACTTCCCACATCCCCGTGGAAAGTGTTAATGTTTGTCAATATTAATATTATTATTCAAGGGAAGATCTAAATCGACGCCACAGCATACCGTTTGAGCTCCAGCCTTGATTCTTTCCCATATTATATATACTAGGGTTCTGGCTGGCCGCTTCACCTGTCCAAATATCCTCCTGATCTGACTACCGCGACCCTGACAGGATCCGGGAAAAATAAAAACAAGTGACCCTCAAGTTCAAGAACCACTTATATCTGAACGCTGAAATTGTTATGATATAATCCAGAGCCACAGCCAGAATGCACCCTCGTAATACAGTCCAGATCGGATCATCATTCTCTGTGATCGCCTATGGTCCAAAATTCTGGACTAGCTACTGCGGAAGACAGGCAGGTCCTCTGCTCTTACATGAAAGAATAAAGCTAGAGCCACCAAACTTGCTTGCGGTGACAGGCACAAGATCAGTCACCTTGACCTCCAGGTCCCTTTATTGCTCGGCTTCCTGTAGGCAAAGGCTGTGGAAAGTTTTTATTGATCAAAACTGCCTTTGGACAATTTTACGGGGCTCTAGTTATTATCATTGTCTTTATTACTATTATTATTATTATTTATTTATTTATTTATCATTATTATCATTATTGCCGCCGAAGGTTCAAGTTGACGTTAATGCTGGTGAATACAGGCTCCATCTTTATGAGACAGCCTAAGCGGGAGTTGGGGCACGTTTATATCTTAACTCGGGGGCGGTCCGTCTGGCAATATAAGACTTCTTGGTACAGGTACTGTAATTTCCTCTCTAAACGACCAGATATGAGAGAGAGAGAGAGAGAGAGAGAGAGAGAGAGAGAGAGAGAGAAGCATGAAGCTGACCAGGCGACTGTCACAAAAGGAAATTTAAAAAAAATCTTACCCTGGTACAAGAAAAATGTGCTTTGTAGGACAGAACAGACTGAATGTGTATACTGAATATAAATCATTGGCTCATCGCGACACCCCTCCCCCCACACACACACACTTCATGCCACTATTTTGCCTCCTAGTCCTCGCATTCCCCTTAGAAACTGCTCAAGCCCCTTTAGGGGGCCTCACACCTTGGGTTGAGAACCAGTCGCCTGAGGAATTATTCTCTCTCTCTCTCTCTCTCTCTCTCTCTCTCTCTCTCTCTCTCTCTCTCTCAGTATCTATCTAGCTATCTATTTATTTCTCAATTTATCTATCTACCGAATATCTATTAGTTTTTTAATACCAGTATATATACCGTATTAAGCCCTGGGTTTTCAAGAGAACGCCCTATGCTTGAGGTGCGCAGTTTTACACACACCACCTTCCCCTGGTACATACAAACACACACACACATACGTATATCAAATCCTATACCAATTTAACCTCCAGACTCGTTAGGAACAAGGGCTGTGGTAAGGCGCTGGTGTATCCGGGTGGGGAGGGTAACAGGCAGAACATACACGCAGGTGGGTAACAATGTGTACGTGATCCTGGCGTGGGAAAGCAGAGTGGTAACGCAACACTTTCATGGCAGCACCTCTGACGTCACATCCGGTGGCGTAAAGTCCATTTTCTATGACGCTGCTGCTGCTACTACTGCGTGTGTGTGTGTGTGTGTGTGTGTGTGTGTGTGTGTGTGTGTGTGTGTTTTACAGAAGACGAGCAGAAGGAGAAAATAATAATAAAAAATCCACACACCTACAGGGTTCCTCCAGTGAGTCATAATTAAAAAAACAAAACAATATGATGTAACATTTGAAGTTAAACTGGTGAATACTGACCTGTGGGTTGACTACACCAGTGGTTAGTCAACCCGAGGCGTGAATGAGACCATAGCTTCCGTTACTGGGAAATGTGGTTATTGTGTTAGTGGGAACGCTGGTGTGGCACGGCTATTCATACGCAGGCCCACGCCCTCCCCCTCACATACACACACACATTTGCATATTTCACACACCTATTATTGTGTTTGTGTAACTTTATTTCCGGTGTTTATAACATTTTACTACTTCATGAACATATTATAAAAGAATTTGACTCACCTGAATACAATCATCTGGGGGAGAGAGAGAGAGAGAGAGAGAGAGAGAGAGAGAGAGAGAGAGAGAATATTCAAACCATGGGCATAGGCATATAAGGAATATTATACAGACTAACACCATTCCATTCAGAGGAGTGCCTTCGCGCAGTGGCACCGATATACCCTGTCTGCTGCTCTGGCCGGGTAGCCTATACGAACGGGCCGCAACTTCCCTGTGTAATAGATGAAAGGTGGACTGCAAGGGGAGGGTAATGTAGTCCTGCAGTCTACCGGGTGCACACCGGCAGGAACAAGTGATCAAACACTGAGGTGGGAGAAGGAACAAATGAGGGAACAGGAGTGGACAATGTTTTTTACGTTCGGACGTGTGTGTGTGTGTGTGTGTGTGTGTGTGTGTGTGTGTGCACTGTCTGTAAGAATGTATCTCCGAGAGAGAGAGAGAGAGAGAGAGAGAGAGACTAGGTTGGGCAGGTGAGCCTTGGGATTTCCTGATCATTAACGAAGCGCGCGAACACGCGCACCCACACACGCAAGTGTGCACGCATGCATGCACGCACGCACACACACACACACACACACACACACACACACACACACACACACACACACACACACACACAGACATGTTCGCTTGCACACATGCATATTTATACACATGTTTATACACATACACACACACACACACATACACACCGGTATCACTGTATACTGAACACAGATGACAGATAGATTTACATACAATGAGAGAGAGAGAGAGAGAGAGAGAGAGAGAGAGAGATCCACTAATGGATAACCTTGAGGACACACTGTTTCGGTAGGACATACTTTTTTCACTGTTCCATCAGCTTCCACAAACTTGGCCCAGTTTTCCCAGAATGTTTGGCGTCTCCCGCCAATCCATTACTCAATTACGAACAGTCTCTCGTAGGCGTTAGAAATTGGCAGCGATTCGTACTTTCTCTTTATTCAATCCTACATTTTACTTAAGCCTCCTGTTACTATACTCCCTTCATCTTAACCTGGTCCAACTTTCCCTGTGCAGCTTATTTCATGACTGGGTGGTACAAGGAACACAATGCTACTGCCCCACACCACTTCCAAACACTTCTTCGTGACTATACTCTTCACCTCGACTTGGACCGATTTTATTAACCACTTCTTCATGACTATACGCCTTTCACCTCAACCTGGCCCACATATTCATTGTTTTGCAACATATTTCACGTAGCTCAATGGCTGAAAAAGACTGCGTTACGGTTCTACATCCTCCTTACATCACTTCTTCGTGACCAGCATAATACGCTAATGTTTATCTAGTGTTACAAGTCAGCATTCAAGAAGGAGATGTCACATTTAGGCCAGGCTGGCGTAAAAAGAGTATGATATAAATAAAGAGAAAAATGATTATCTAGTTACTTCCATACGAATAAATAAAAAGGAAAGATGATGAAAACAAATGAATAATAATAATAATAATAATAATAATAATAATAATGAGATGGAGGGATGGGGTGGAAAGGTATATGAGAGAGGGGGGTGTGAGTTGGGAGCAGGGCGGTGAAATGGCGAGGGGACAGGGCGACTTGGAGGCGATTTGTTTGTGGCCACGCCAAACGGGATTGAGGCGTCTGTCAATAGATAGATAGATAGATAGATAGATAATAACTAAAAGACTGCAACTGTCAGAGACAATTATATACCGATCTCCACCTACGAGAATATGGTTGAACCGACGTATTTTGCAATAACTCAAAAAACCATTGGTCAAACTGTCATCAATAAATTCCACAGGCCTGGTGCAGGGCCAGACACCACCTGCATGGGGTGGCCAAGACGTGACTCATTTGCGATTTGGTTTTTCCTGTATGGAAGAACAAGCGAAAATTTTTGAAAAGTAAGGTGTCCGAAATAGGCTACCGTACTGTAATATCGCGCATCATGACCATTTTTTTTTTTTAATTATTATAAGTATTTGTTAGTACTTTTATCGTGGAATTTCCATGTTCATGTATCTGTAATAGATTTGGAGTAATACCAGGTTGAAAATTTATAATATGGGGGCACTTTTGGATGTGACCTTAAAAAGTACCGGTAGGTCAAGGCCACTGAAACTGGGTCAGTTATAGGGTCATGGTGCTGCACATCCTCAGTATGATGATAATCGGAGACGAAATGTGACGGGATAATAGGCTGACAAAAATACTAATGGGTATAAAGATCTCCACCTATGGTAAATGAGGATCAATAATAATAATAATAATAATAATAATAAGATGGAGGGTGAAAGACTGACGAAGAGAGTGTATGTGAGTGAGGTGGATGGGGGAAGAGAGAGGGGGAGGCCGAGAATGAGATGGAGGGATGGGGTGGAGAGGTATATGAGAGAGGGGGGTGTGAGTTGGGAGCAGGGCAGTGAGATGGCGGGGGACAGGGCGACTTGGAGGCGATTTGTTTGTGGCCACCCCAAACGGGATTGAGGCGTCTGGCAATAGATAGATAGATAGATAATACTAATCACTTGAAAGTACTACGATATACCGGTACGGTAATCACCTTCATGTCCCCTCCTTCTTTGTAAATAAAAGCTTCTGGAAGGATAGTGAATATAAATGCATAACATGGAAAGATAATGACAATAAATGATGTTTCTAAATAACAGATAGAAATCATCCTCAAACCTTCATTCACGGCGTCTTTTTTAAGGTGAATAAAATGGTCTGGAAAGATGATGAAAAATTAGACACTAGTGATACCCTCTAAAAACTGTAAGGCTTTTTTTGGTGAATAAAATAATCGAATCAGCCAGAATTAATTGCAAAATATTTCACTGTGCTGAAGTGTGGCCATGTGGAGATGGAGAGAGACTGACTAGAAGAGTGTACGAGAATTGCCTGGAGGGAGAGGCCAAGGATGAGATAGAGTGGACAGACATACGAGACAGTGGTGTGGGATCGAGGGAGTGCAGTCAAATGGCAGAGGACAGGGCGACATGGAGGTTTGTATGTAGTCACCCCGAACAGGATTACGACGTCTGGCAGTACAGTAGATATAGATAGAGAGAAACACGATTTATGCTGATACTAGGAATGCTACCAACGTCCACATTTTCATCTTCCTTGCCCCTCACAAATCGCAAGTGGCCAATATGCAGTCTGTCTCTATCACACAACAAAACGGGAAGCACCTGAGAGAACGACTGTGACCTTCAACTTTATGCAATATTTATTTGAGATCCAGACTAATTCGCTTAGGTAACACGTGTCGGGGAATGTCGATAGAAGACTTACATAATTTACTCTCTATGCACGTGCGACGTAGTGGGGTCGCAATACTAAAACAAGCGGGAAAGAGGTGGGAATTCCTTACGCACGTTGATGTATGTCAGTGCTACTAGTGGTATGTGGCAACGTGTCCCGCGCGTGAGGGGTGCCAGCTAAACTCAAATTTTCATGTTATTTTCTCTATTTCGTGTTTATTTTTTTACTTTTTATTGATACTGGGGTTGTGACGTGATGATGATTTTAATAACCGGGAGCCGTGGCTTTGAGAATGGAAAATGTGGTGAGAATAAGGCACAGAAAATGGAATAGGTGCTTATGCTGAAGGCCAGAAGAGGAGGAGTTTCGGAGGAGAAGGAGGAAGGGATGAGAGAGAGAGAGAGAGGGAGAGAGAGAGAGAGAGAGAGAGAGAGAGGATAAACAGTGGGAGGAGGAGGAGGGAAGAAAGAAGACGAGGAGAGGGCTCAAAAGACAAGATAATGAATGGGTGACTATGAAGAAGCAAAGACAAATTGGTTGGGAGGGAGAGAGGAGCATATGGAGGAGTAGGGAGGGAGAGGGGGAGGGGGGAGCATATGGAGGAGTAGGGAGGGAGAGGGGGAGGGAGGTAAAGTGGAGGGACTTTTGAGGGAATCTCCCGGAGAGCTGGTAGTGGTGGTGGTGGTGGTGGCAGTGGTAGTGATAATAGTGATAGGTGAGGTGGTGAGGCAGTGTCGCGTGAGATCTGGACCTATTCACAGCTAACTCCGTGTCCTAACCATCCACACACTTGATAGAGGTGAGTGAATTAGTGAAATTGAAGCATATCCACATTTTTCTATCCACCCGACGTCCTTCTAACCATCCACACACTTGATAGTGGTGAGTGAGCTAGTGAAGTTGAAACATATATTCATTCTTCTATCCACCCGACGTCCTTCTAACCATCCATGCACTTGATTGAGGTGAGTGAGTGAGTGAAGCTGAAGCATACCCACATTTTTCTGTCCACCCGACGTCCTTCTAACCATCCACACACTTGATAGAGGTGGGTGTGGAAATGAAACTCATCCACAACCACCCACATCTATCCCTACTTCCTTACAATCTACACACTGAGAGAGAATGTTGATAGTGGAGTAAGGGGTGACACCAAGGCACAGACCTATCCACATCTATCCATCCACATCCATCCACATTACCAACGTTCTTCCAATCCAAGCACAGAATGGGATGAAAGTTGTCCACATTCTCGAGTAAAGAAGCTCCCAAACACCTTTTCCTCGGCGATTTATTTGCTTTAATGCACCTTCTTGTCCTCATGTGTGTGTTATATAAATCCTTCCAATATGGCCAGACTCTTCTTAAACTGCGTACAGTTGGATGTTGACTTGCCACATCCAGAAATAAATCACTAAGGAAGAGGTGCTAGGGAGTCTCCTTAACCGACGAAGGACTCACTCTCAGGTGTAGGACTCACTCTCAGGCAGCTAGGACTCACTCTCAGGATCAGCGGGTCATAGGAGCTTCAGGAACACCTACACACCTGCCACAGAATTTTTTCACAATGAGCGAACGAAAAAAGGTGGCGATGCGACGCTCAGACGTAAAACTGGATCATTCAGGGGTTTTCCCACAAGATTACCCGTTTGTGTGTGTGTGTGTGTGTGTGTGTGTGTGTGTGTGTGTGTGTGTGTGTGTGTGTGTGTGTGTGTGTGTTGGAATGCTTGTGTACGATATATACTGTAGGCTATGTATGTATGTATGTATCTGTGTGTGTAGGCTGTGTCTGTATATATGTATGTATGTATGTAGCCTCTGTGTGTGTGTGTGTGTGTGTGTGTGTGTGTGTGTGTGTGTGTGTGTGTGTGTGTTGGAGTGGTTTTGCCCAAGGCTGTGAAGTTGGTACCGTAGCCTACCTAAGACACTGACCTTGAATGTGTAATACTGATGCCGGTCTCGTTTCTGATAACGAAATAGGCACTGACAAAGCAAACTCACACACACACACACACACACACACACACACACACACACACACACACACACACGGCAGACAGTCAACAAAAAAGAATTAGTTTTTACATAGGGGAACAACCCAGTGAGGCAATCGTGGCTGAAGGCAAGAGGCAACCCTATACTTCCACCTGTCTATCTATCTAGCTATCTATCTATCTGTTGTCAAACGGTTTAATCCTGTCAGGGGAGGCCACAAACAAATCGTCTCCACGTCGCCTTGTCCTCTGCCATTTGATTACCCTCTCATCTTCGTATCTCTCTCCATTCCATTCCTCCATCTCATCCTTGGTCTCCCCCTCCTCCTCTCTCCCTCAACCTCACTCTCTCCTAGTTAGTCTCTGATTCTCCATGCTCTCCACATGGCCAAATCATCTCAGGGTACTTCTCATCTCTCTTCATCACATCCAAATCAACACCACAACGCTCCTTCATTTCCTCATTTACCAATCTGTCTCTCCACGTCACTCCACATGTTTCTCAGAAGTAACTCATTTCCACTGCTCTCTCTCAAGTAACTCATGTCCACTGCTCTCACGTAACTCATTTCCACTCTCTCTCAAGTAACTCATTTCCACTGCTCTCACAAATAACTCATTTCCACTGCACTCTCAAGTAACTCATTTCCACTGCTCTCACAAATAACTCATTTCCACTGCACTCCCAAGTAACTCATGTCCACTGCTCCAAGTAACTCATTTCCACTCTCTCAAGTAACTCATTTCCACACTCTCAAGTAACTCATATCCACACTCTCAAGTAACTCATTTCCACACTCTCAAGTAACTCATTTCCATCACCCTGGATACTTGTCTCAAGTTACCAGAGAAACAGTACAAAGACATCATCACAACCACCACCACCATCATCATCATCATCATCATCATCATCATCATCACCATCACCACCACCACCATCATCATTATTATTATCATCATCATCACTACCACCAGCACCACCATCATCGTCATCATCATCACTACCACCACCACCACCACCACCACCATCATCATCATTATTATCATCATCATCACTACCACCACCACCACCACCACCACCATCATCATCATCATCTAGACTCCTTTTCCCACCTAAGGATGGGGATGAGGCAGGGACCAAAGAACATTAATAAATCTGACAGGAGAAATTAATATTAATGGGCCACACACTCATTCACTCACCATTCAAGCCCAAGGAATCCTAACTCCACTTGGTAATAAAGAAAATAAAGATAAATGAAAATATATTGGGTTAAAGACAATAAAATGTTAAGAACCTGATCATTTAGGCTCCTCTATTCCAATCATGACTCTCTGATTAGTTAATTTATGTGATGCCTGAGAGAAGGCAAGAGTTACCCCCACCATGAAGGGTAAATGTCGTGTTGTAGTGATGACGACATCCAGACAAACAGGAAGCAGCTCTCTCTCTCTCTCTCTCTCTCTCTCTCTCTCTCTCTCTCTCTCTCTCTCTCTCTCTCTCTCTCCCTCTCTCTACTTCCTACTCACTTTTTTATTATACTGTCCACATGCTTGCCTTCCTGCTTGCTCCACACTTCATGGCTCTCTCTCTCCCTCTCTCTCTCTCTCTCTCTCTCTCTCTCTCTCTCTCTCTCTCTCTCATATACCACGCACGTTGCCTCCTTGCTTCCTCCAAACTTTCAATTTTTAAATCAACACTAGAATATGGCGCTAGTCACGAAGTGCTATGGAATGGATGTAGAGCCACAGGACTGCCTCTTTCCGCCACTGTCTTAAGTTAAAAAAAGCTACAAAAGGACGAAAATCTGGGCCAGGTTAAGGTGAAAAGAGCACTGTTGAATTTACATCTATTACTGTCTATCGTTTACATTATTTTTTTTTTTATATTCTTAACTTCCTGTTCGTCTAATAACAGATTTCTCTCCGTCTACCCTTGTCTATTTTTACCATTATTTATCGCGTCATATTCCTCGCTTCCTGCTTCCTAATGCCTCTATACCTCCTAGGTAGTTTTTTCCTTGTCCAAAAGTTGCTATATACTCGTTCTTTTATTTAAGGAAGAAGGAACCAAAGGCCAGCAGCCCCCATATTGTTCCTTCCAAGAAAAAGCAAAAACAAGATAACAGAGAGCCAAATCAAAATCCGTTCATTTCGTGATGCCTGGACACACTGCATTTGAAAGACTGGAGATCATAGGCAGCAGGAAATACAGACAGAGGGAGACAGTTCCAGAGTTAACCGGTCCCTTACGAACTCACTTCTTACCCTATTTATTCTTACTCCACATTCTTGGCTTCCTGTTTGCTCAATAAATGCTAGCCCTCTTCCTACCTCTTTCCCTAAGCATTTTCCAGCGAATGTGTTTTCCTGGCTAACAGTTTACCATAGAATTCAATGAGCAATATCTAGTTTGATCTGTTTCCTTAGCTAACCTTTACCCTGCACTGTTTATTCATTTCCTACTGCAACTGCCACACCCACGCCCACACCTGCCGCCTGAGCCATCCCCGCAACACGAGAGACAGCTGCCTTTATACTATACTTCTTAGTTTATATTATAAGGATACCTACTTATAACTGCATACTTATACCCACTTACATATACTGACTTACTAATGTCTACTAACCCGCTTGGCACACACACACACACACACACACACACACACACACATTAGGTAACTTCCTGTAGCAGGCTAGTGCGGAAGTGTCGTGTCTGCGCAATTCATTATACCTACTTGCAACACACACACACACACACACACACACACACACACACACCACACACTTATACTTCCTCTCTTCTCAGTATTTCCTATTCATATTCCACTTCTCTTACCCCACGCCTGTGTGTGTGTGTGTGTGTGTGTGTGTGTGTGTGTGTGTGTGTGTGTGTGTGTGTGTGTGTCTAGTGGAATTATTTATATTTTATTCTTGCTAGCCAGTCTCTTCAACTGAGGGAACTGGGTCAATCTCACACCTTCAATACTAACTCGAGGAGGTGTGATAAAGCCTTAGTTATGAGACAGGAATGAGTCTCCTTGGTTACTAGCCAAATCAGCCCTCCAATCTGACTACACTTGGCGATCAACTGAGCAGAAATGGATTTTGGATCTGCCGGGGGGGGGGAGGGGAAGACGGACTATAGTGAATGGGTCAAAAAAAAAAAAATTACTTCGATTATATTTCTCTTTCTTCATTTTCCTTCCTGCAGACGGTTTTACCCAGCTAAGGAAATGCCTCTCTCTCTCTCTCTCTCTCTCTCTCTCTCTCTCTCTCTCTCTCTCTCTCTCTCTCTCTCACACACACACACACACACACACACACACACACACACACACACACATTCAACCTTTCCTGTTTTTGTATCTTGTCTTCTGGATGATTCATTATAAATATTCAACACACACACACACACACACACACACACACACACACACACACACACACACACACACACAATAGGAAGTTTTTGGCACAAAGCTTAAAAAGAAATTAACTCTTGAAAGCAGTATGATTATGGATGAAAACAGCAGGTGACTACCCCCTCCCCTCCCTCCCCCTACCCTTCTCTCTCTCTCTCTCTCTCTCTCTCTCTCTCTCTCTCTCTCTCTCAACCGTGGAGACAGGGATGGTGGTTATCGGTGCAAGGGTATAACTGTGTCAACCATTCGCGTGGTGGTGGTGGTGGTGGTGGTGGTGGTCTTGGAAACTGTGGTGGTGGTGGTGGTGGTGGTCTTGGAAACTGTGGTGGTTGTGGTGGTGGCAATTGTGGTGGTGGTTAATTTTAAAAAAGAACAGGTAGTAACTTTTTTCTCTTTTAATTTTCGTTCACCTCACTTTGGATTAAAAAAAAAACGAATTTGATGACGTATTCCTCATTTTACTCTTGCTGTCTCCAGAGAAATTTTCTATTAATAATTGTAGTTTTTGCTCTAGGTTCAGGTGAGACGTGAACCCGGTAGACTGCAGGTTACGTTATGTCAGTGCCACCACATGAAGGCGTCCATCGCCAGCACCAACCTTGTATTAATCGGCGACCCGTCAGATCAGTCAATGAAAACCCGTCTCACCAATCTTTCTCTCCTCCCCAGATGACGACGAAGGTGCTACTCCTAATACCGCTACTCCAGCTGCTGGGTGGAGGGCAGGCGCTACCCCAGGCATTTCAGAGGGTACCATTTCAACCCGTCCCCTTGGCTGTTCCCACGGCGCCTTCAGGGGGTTTCCTGGTGACCGACGTGATGCTGAGACCTCGCAGGCAGTTCATAGTGGTGCAGGGGCAGGTAATGAGGCAACCTAGTGTGCTGGATGCTTCCCGGCGGGTGGCAACCAACGGGTTTGTAAACAGACGAGTCCCCGTGTCTAGCCAACCTACGTTATCTGGATCCAATGTGCTAGGCAATACGCGCAGGTCACAACAAGGAGGATTTGTGCCAATATCATCCAACCCTGTCAATGGTCAGCACTCCGGACCCTTCCTAAAAGACGGGGAAGATCAGTTTCTTCCCAAATCCGCTCAGCAGCCCACTCAGCAGGGAAGTGTTGTTCAGCCTACACCTGTGAATTCCCGACAAGGTTCTGTCCAACAAAGTGACTCAGCTCAACAGGGTGGTTCTGTCCAGCAGGGTGATTCAGTTCATCAAGGAGTTCCCAGCTCTCAAGGTGATGCTGTTCATCGTAACGGAGGAGTTCAACAGGGTGGTTCAGTCCAACAGAATGGTGCCGCTGTAGGTGGTTCTAGTCCAGCCAGTAGTGTGGCCCAGCAAAACGGTGGTGTCAATCAGCCCAGCAGCGACCCCACACAAGCAGACCATGTTCCAAAGGGGCAGCCAGAGCAACAGGGCGGACTGCTGAGACCCGTGCAGTCCCAATCACAGCCACAGCCGCCCGCCGCAGCACCACACGCCACACAGCCCCTGCCAGCAACACCACAACGGCAACGCGACCCACTGTGCTTCAAGCTACCCGATCCTGGAGAGTGCAGGGCAGCTTTCCCAAGGTGAGCTGCACTGACTTTAATACAGTTCCCTCATGTTTTTTCAATTCCTCATTAACTACAACTTCATACATGGATTTCAATACCTTTTGCTCTTACTACTTCATTTTCTAGCTTTCTGAGGTGCAGTCATTTCTCTCTTTTTCTAATATAATTTCAGTTTCTCATAGCCTATACTCGTACCTGCAACCTGGTGTACTGATTTCAAAAGTCTTCACTCTTATTATTTCAGTTTCTCATATAAATGCAACTTACAAACATTTGAACACACAATCTTACTTTTGTCCAGCCCAATTCTTCACTGACAGTTCAGTATAGCCTATGTCTCTTCTCTGTATCACTTCAACAGCATCACCCGGTACAGTTACTTTTGAGTGCCACAGCGAATCCCATATTATCTACCTTGAGGCGTTAGGGTCAGGCTAGAGTACTAAAATCCAGTACACTGAAGGGTAGATGGCCAGACATCCCCTTGATGGTATCACTTCAAACACTGCCCCTCACGGTAACTTAGTCAATGTGCATGATTAAGGAAGTCACTCCGGCAGGGGCATTATAATCACTAAATCGGCAAGCACTGACCATTTTAACCAACAGATAAGACTAAGATAGTGTTGGATACAGTTTCACCTTTCAATTTTTCCCATAAAATTGCCATGGTATTTTTTTTTTTTTTTTTCATGCTGCCTGGTGGTCTTTGTTACTTTTTCCTGCTGCCTTTGGCTGTGCATTACTATCTTTATATTCTTCTCAGAATCAGAGGCATAGTAGTTTCCTTAACAAACAGCCGTTGCTGTTTGCTTTCTTTGTACTCCTTTGTAACCCTGTTTCCCCTCGTACAGGTACTACTACAACCCCCGAACCAGCCAGTGCGACTGTTTCCTATACGGCGGCTGCGGTCACGAAGGCCTTCAGTCCAGTTACCGCACCCTCGCCGAATGCCAACAGAGGTGTGTGCCAGACAACACTGCAGAGGGTCCCAGCTGCGACGACGTGTTCAGGAAGCAGCAGCAATACTTCACCTTCCCTGTCACCCCTCCCAGCGCCAAGCACACGCCCGGAACCGTAGAGGGTGTTCCCTTCCCCAACACCGATCACTTCAATGACCAGCAACTCGCAAACCTATTTCTAAAGCGAAAGGACGACGATAGCATAGAGAGTCGTACAAGCAGACGCGCTTGGAGAAACCCTTGAGCACGTAAAAGGAAATATTAAATGATAACCGTACACGATAAACTACAATGTTCAGCAAACAGCAGGCTGTTTCTAAATGCCAGAGAACAAGGAAAGCCCTGACAGTCGTACGAGTGGACGCTTTTGGAAAAACCCTTGAGCATGTAAAAGAAAATATTTATTGATAACCGTAGGTGGAGACCCTTTCACCACGATGGACCACCACAAAGAGAAGAAAGAGTGGAAATTATTCTAAACCTAAAGAACAAGAACAGTGAAAGTTGCACAGTAAAAGTTGAGGCTTTGGAGTGACTGGCAGCGCGTTTGTGAAGGAAATATTTCTGAATAGCCTACTGGACAGGGAGGCATCTGCAGCTGTGGCCTCGTTCATCTGTCTCATTATTCTGGGCGTGAGGTGCTACACTTTATCTTTCAGCAACTTTAGTGAACCCCTGCCATACCACATCACCCTCCCACACCACACCACACCACACCATATCACCCTACCACAACACACCATATCACCCTCCCACACCACACCATATCACCCTGCTACAACATACCATATTACCCTCCCACACCACACCACACCACGCCACACCAAGGGCATTAACAGAAGGGCCCTGAAGCTCCCTCACCCATTGTTTATGTTCTTGCTCTTGTTTTTGTTGTTACTTTTAATATTTCAAGATGATGTGAAGAAAATACAACTGTTGATGTTTTTTTTTTCTTTTTTTGACGCAGAAAGGGAATAAGTTATGTGACAAAAATACCACGAGATATACACACTGCATTCTGTGTGTGTGTGTGTGTGTGTGTGTGTGTGTGTGTGTGTGTGTGTTTTACCGTATTCTGTGTACAATCCTATTTATTAAAATATTTATGGAAAATATTAACCTTGAAACACAATGCAGGCAGGCTTAAAATAATAATAATAATAATAATAATAATAATAATAATAAAAGTGATCACGAAAATCTGTACCCTTTTTCACCTGAATTTGGACTAGATTTTCGTCCTTATGCATTTTTCCCCAACTAATTCACTGACATGACTGTGCTACGGCTCTACATCCTTTCCTTAGCACTTCTTCGTGACTAGCAGTGACTCTAGTGTTAAACTATCACCGCAGCTCAACTTTCAAGGTGGAGAGAGGGCGGTTTTAGGCCAAGTTAGGGTGAAAGGAGTAGAGGATTATATTCTTCAAGTAGCAGCTTGAATTGGGAATATAGAGAGGGATGAATGATTCCACACACACACACACACACACACACACACACACACACACACACACACACACACACACACACACACACACACACACACACACACACACACACACACACACACACACACACACACACACACACACACACACACCGAGAAAGAAAAGGAAAATTATGGATGTGAAGCAAGTAATGTATCTTTAGCTGAGAGAGAGAGAGAGAGAGAGATGTAAACTAACGCTTTCTCTGATAAGCATGAAAGACACCTGAATAAATCTGATGAGTCTGTTATCATCTGAGGGAACTGGGTCACTCTTAAGGACGCTCCCTAACACCTCTTCCTTAGCGATTTATTTTCCAAAGTACTCATTAATATTCCCTGGTTTACCTGTCTTTTTCAATACCGACAAAGACTGCATGACACAAGAATACAGTAACAGAGCAGAATCAGAACTAAATCGGTAAAGAAAAGGTGTTAGTATGCTTCCTAACAGTACCCTACTAGAACTGCGCCCCCTAACACCTCCTCCTAAGTGATTTATTTTGGGATACGGCTGGTTAATATCAATTTGTATGTAATTTATGAAGTGTGTGGTGATGTTAGAATGATGCAGGCCTAACACAAGAGGTCGGCAAGGTGTAATCTGCAAAAATAAATCGCTTAGGAAGAGGTGTAAGGGAGCTTCCGTAACTGACGAGTCAATGTGCCTTAGCTATGAGGATGCAGTGAGTCTCCTTGGTTACTAGTCAGATCCACCCTCCAATCTGACTACACCTGGCCATCAACCGAGCTGAAAGGGGTTAGGTACCACAGCAAGACAGACGCTACAGTAACCAGCACGAGATCCTGGGAGAATGAAAGTGCGCAAAGTGGAACGAAATGCGCAAAGAAATGAATAAAAACTCGCAAAAAGGGAATGAACGAAAATGCGCAGAGGAAATGAATGAAGCTACGCAAAAGGGAATGAACGAAAATGCGCAGAGGAAATGAATGAAGCTGCGCAAAAAGGAAATGAATGGAAATGCGCAGAAATGAATAAATATGCGTAAAAAGGAAATAACGCTGCGTAAAGGAAATGAATGAAAATCCGCAAAAGGAAATGAATGAAAATACGCAAAAGGAAATGAATGAAAATGCGCAAAACGGAAATGAATGAAAATACGCAAAAGGAAATGAATGAAAATACGCAAAAGGAAATGAATGACAATGCGCAGAAAAAGGAAATGATTGAAAATGCACAAAAAGGAAATAAATTAAGCTGCACAAACAGGAAATGAATGGAAATGCGCAAGAGGACATAAACGAAAATTCGAAAACAGGAAATGAAATGAAATGCGCAAAAAGGAAATGAATGAAAATGCGCAAAAAGGAAATGAACCTAAGTGCGCAAAAAAGGGGGGATGAAAGTCGCCGACGAAAACCACTGTCTGCTTACCTGAAGGACTGTTCTTGTTGCCGTAAGTTTATCTGAAGCGTGAACTCCGTGGACTGCAGGATGAGACTGTCCTTTCTGCTGTACCGGTAGTCCACAATCTGCCTTTCTGGTGATAGGGTGGGCACTGAGGGACGCTTATGATAATTTTGATGATAGTGGGACTCCTTCATGTGATGGCTCCGATATAACCGGGAGGTGGAGCTGCCTGGTTATACATCCTCACCTCGCCCTCGAACAACTCCCTCTCGAACAGATGATACAGGTCCGCAGGCGAGGGGTATCTTCAGCCTGCAGTTCACTGGGTTCACGTTCGGAAGTTCCATATTGATTTTTTTCATCGTTCAGTCAGTGATAAGGGAAATAATTTTGACGACAGCTGCTGACGAAGACCTGACTACTGTTGTGAATATTTAGAGTAGGTTAGATTCCCCTCGTGTAGCTATAGTTAAGTTTAGGTTAGGAGTATATATGTAGTACCTGTTGCATATATATGTTGTTGACGTTTATATGTACAGAGGAGATGGAATTTTTGTCGTTTCTACCTTATATAAAAGATTTGTTACAATAATAATATTTTATTTCCACAAGGAGCAAAGGTTAGCTGTACATATCTATCTTTCTACTATCTATCTATCTATCTATATCTATTCCTTTCTATTTATCTATCTATATACACGGTAAAGGAATATAAGCATAGCCTACACTCTTTCCACAATAACAGTCTAAAACAATCATCCCTCCATGGCTACCGAATGCTTAGTTCTAAACCTGCATTAACACTAGAATGTGCTGCCATGAAATCGATGTGAAGCCGAAGCATTATTATTATTTCTTATTTTTACCACTGACCTGCGTGAACGAAAATCTGGGCCAAGTTAAGGTAAAGGATACACTTTTTACTCTAACTTGGCCTAGAATTATAATCTCTACATCTTGAATGCTTAGTTGAAACAACAGATTAACACTAAATTTACGATCCCAGTCACAAAGAAGTGCTATGGAAGGGATGTAGAGCCGTAGCACTATCTTATTCTGCTACTGAGCTACGTGAAGTAAGTTGTAAATAAGCGAAAACCTACGCCATGTTAAAAGCATAGCAAGGTTGGTAAGGTGGAAGGGGCATAGCAAGGTTGTTTGTTTGTCAGTACCAGTTTACAGGACAAAGAAAATGCTGCATCATGACCGGACGAACAGGATGCAGTCTACGTATATACATATGAGGCGCTGCCCAAAGGTTCTGGGAATATGACCATAAAGCATAATGACTAATCCTGCCTCCTTGTTTCCAGCGCCTTTGAAGCAGTCCCCTTGGGCATGTATACAGTGATGCCGGCGGTTTTTCCAAGAGTCCCTTCATCATTGGAAGTCCTCAACAATGACTGGGTTCTCCACCATGATAATGCGGCCGCCCACGTATCATTCGTTGTTGGGCAGTTCCTGGCTTCCCAAAACACGTCATTCCTAATCACACCTATTCGCCTGATCTCGCCCCCTGCAGCTTCGACCTGTTCCCCATAATGACATTCCGGCTGAAAAGGCGTCGTTTTGACATGACAGAGGAGAATGACGGCAGAATCGCAGGTGCCAAACACAGTCACACCTGAGGACTTCCACAGGTACCTTGAAACAGCCGCGGCATCGCTGTATAAATGCCAATGGGACTACTTCCAAGGCGACGCTGGACACTAGGAATTAGGCTTAGCTTCTTTCATGATCAAATTTCCCAAACTTTAGGGTAACACCTCGTACATACATAAACACACACATGCTTACATACTCACATACGTATATATATATACACATTCATACATACACTCATACATATATACACATCATATGTATACGTGTACATACATACCTCATAATCATTACTATACTGTACACATATTCCCCACTTCCGCACTCACTCTATAGTTACCGTACACACACACACACACACACACACACACACACACACACAATATGCCATTCTGTATTCCATTAAAGGTACCTTCTCAATATTACCATCAAAATACCCTTCCATAATACAGCAATACTCACCTCAGGGCGTCATGCTTCAGTGTTCCATCCCGCTTCGTCCTCACTGCCCTCTCGCCACCCCACGAAGCGGCATCACAATTATTCACGTCTTCATTCACACGGTTCACTACACACGTTATTCGCTCAGAGTAAAGGAATTCTTTCACCTTTACGTGGCTCAGATCTTCGTCATTTTGCAGCTTATTTCACGTGGCAGAATAAGAGAAACAGTATACTCCTTTCACCTTCACGTGGCCCAGATTTTCGTCCTTTTGCAGCTTATTTCACGTAGCAGAATAATTAACAGTACTCCTTTCACCTTTATGTGGCTCAGATTTTCGTCCTTTTGCAGCTTATTTCACGGAGCTCAGTGGCTAAATAATACATTACTAGGATTCTACATCTTTTCCATCGCACTCCTACGTGACTAGGATCATTCTAGCATCAATCTACTGTCACAACTTAGCATTCAAGATGGAGAGATTGCAATTTTAGGCCAACTTAGAGTAACTTGAGCAGAAGGGGTACAACAGCAGAACAGAAGGTCGTTATATATACGGTAATACAGGTACGTGTTAGTTCATTAATTTTTCACTCTTACAACACCGTATTCATGGAGGGAAATAATCACTTTTAAACGACAATATATTCACTGGGCTTTGATTTTCATATATCCAAACTAGCCACCCCTTACATACGACAATGTATTTTATGACGTATTAGACAGAGCATCGTCGCAATTCCCCTTATTACAGTTCAACGTGCACTAAAAGAATTAAATCACATCCACGAGGTAATATAGTCACCGAGTTTCCATTCTTGCTTATTCAGTACCGTCACCACTCGATTATAAACACACGACAGAAATAGAGGCGTAATTCTGACAGGGCATCACCGTAATTAGTCATCAGTGAGACCCTTCGATCCTTATAACCTTCAACCAGCCATCAGTATCATCACTTACACACGACTGAGCGTATTTTTTCCATGTAATCTTGAATAAAGGTGTTTTTTGGACGCAATTTTAAAGAACCATCAGGGCGTCTCCACACGCCGATGCCAACGTCTTGAGTTACCAGTGAATGTAAATCTCTCACGTTTATGGGCGTACATGCTGACTTCCACACAATCAAAGTCACGAATATTCGACGCTGATATATTCTGACGAGTCACCATTGAAAATTAATCACTTGCACGGAGTAAAATTTACTTTAAAGGGGATTCGTGAAAGATCACCGCCGTCACCCCCTCCACCTCAAGGTCGCCAGGTACACTGAACCTTGCCCAGGGCGAAATTCATGCCAAAACATGCGTTTAAAAGACAACTACAATGTCTATAAGCGCAAATGTTTCTTATAAACTACTAATATGTATCTCAACAGTGCTATAATATTGCTAAAGCTTAATATGTTTTTTTTAAATGTTGCTAAAAGGATACAAACGGCGCTACATCGCTAAGTTTGGCATTATGTAGAGCCGTACCTAGGTTGGGTTTGGACATAAAACACCTTCCTCGGCGACTCCATATTACACTT
Source organism: Coenobita brevimanus (assembly GCF_032717465.1). Taxonomy (NCBI): domain Eukaryota; kingdom Metazoa; phylum Arthropoda; class Malacostraca; order Decapoda; family Coenobitidae; genus Coenobita; species Coenobita brevimanus. The sequence continues at coordinate 195,946 of NC_136957.1, forward strand.
GATAATGCTCATGTATGTTACTGGCGCAGACTATACCGTCATTAAAAGATATAAATAACATCTGTCTATCTATTGCCGGACGCCTTAATCCCGTAAGGGGTGGCCATAAACAAATCACCTCCATGTCGCCCTGTCCCTGGCCATTTCACTGCCCTCTTCCAGTTCACACACCCCTCTCTCATATACCTCTCCACCCCATTCCTCCATCTCATCCTCGGCCTCAATCTCCTACCGAAAGGGCGAAATACGTAGGAAAACAGGATAAACTTGCGACTTACCATTGACCCCAGGGCAGAGATGGGCCCAAACATACCTTTAGTAGTTGTCGTAATTGTCATTTATTTTAGCAGGATGGGCAGAGAGGTAAGAGATACAGATTTTTGCCATGTCTCTTGTTCTTTCTACAATAAGGAGACTGAATTACGACAGGAAATTCATCGTTTCTCATTGACACGGCGCTGAACTCCGTAATAGCGAGGCAGATAGTTCACAGCGTATTAAAGCCCACGTTATTTTTCCCCTTACAGCCGCTTCTTAATACAGGAAAGCCAAAGGACATGGGGAGATCTTGTACTTCCCTCTCCACTCCTTCCTACCAAAGACAAGCAGGAGTTATGACAAGCGGTTCATAATACGTTTAATAAGCCACACGCCGTTCACAAAACATCAACACTTCCGATAATTTCCTCTTGTGGCTGTTACGGGAAAGACAAGGCATATGGGTAAATCCTGCAGTTCATATCCAAAAATAAATCGGTATGGAAGAGGTGTTAGGGAGCTTCCTTACTCGACGATAATACCGGCCTGTGTGTGTGATTCCATGGAAAGGGAGAAACAAACTTTGTCTTTAGGTCGGATCGGGATATTGGGATTTTTTTATTTATTATGGGGTCCTTCTTTCGTCTTTTGGTAATTAAATATTTGCTTACACACACACACACACACACACACACACACACACACGCACACACACACACACGCCCATCATCTTACGCAATTTTATAATTCATTTTAAAGGTTTAAATGGAGAATCTGAAACAGGTGTGTTGAGATGGCAAAAGAGGACAGAATATATGCACACAGTTCTTTCACCTCAACTTGGCCCAAATTTTCGTCCTCTTGCAGCTTATGTCGCGTAGTTCAGGGGCAGAAAGACAGCGCAACGACTCTACATCCTTTCCATGGCACTTCTTTGTGACTAGCATTATTTTCTAGTACTAATCTATTGGTACAACTGAGTATTCAAGATGGAGAGATGGCAATTTTTAGGCCAAGTTAGAGTAAAATGAGTATAGTAATTCTTAAGGCAATATTTCGGCCAAGAACATGAACAGTGAGAAAATAATAAGCCTATGTCAGGTAGTGAAACAGAACCAATATGGCGGACATGGCCAAGACGGTGAACCACATCCGGATCCACACTTAATAACACATTCCTGCCACACCTTCGCCTCTCACCCTCCTTCCCCTGCCTGGCCTTCCGTCGTCTAACCTGCCCTGCTCATCCCTCTCCTCATCTCCCCTGCCCTTCTCCCTTCCTTGCCCTCCCATATCCTCCCTGCCCCTCCCCTCCAATACCTCCTCTCCCCTCCCCTCCCAACCCTCCATGCCCCGCCCTACTCTCATACATATTAAGGGAGTATGCTTGGGGATTTTCAGGGGAAGCAGTGTGTGGGGTGTATGACCCAGAGAGAGAGAGAGAGAGAGAGAGAGTAAACTGCAGTGTGGTTACCCCCTGCAGTCCAGAGAGAGAGAGAGAGAGAGAGAGAGAACTGCAGACTGGTTACCCTCCTCCTGCAGTCCAACATGCACCTTTTGGGGGATATGGTGAGATGAGGGACGATTATATATATGTTTATGCCTGAGGTAGAATCCTGGCTCCACCTCACAGACACAGACAGCCATACGTACGCGTCACATACCAAAGTTGTTGTTGTTGTTCTTGCTTATCACTGGCCGAGCAGACCCGTCGACCACAGGTAAACAACTGGTACTGTGTACGTCCTGCAGGTACGCTACAGCACATACACCGTGTAGGGATCCGGCGCCCTCTTGTAGTACACAGTGTCTCTTGGATCAGGGTCCTTTCCACGGCGAAGTGCAAGAAAATATCGGGAGGTTTGGCTCCCGGGTGGACGTCTCGGCTGCTCCACGTAGGGTGACAACACCATCACGTGTAGGCTGCCTTTGAGCGCCTTATACCACAGTAAATACTATAATTCTATCTGTCTATAGCCAGACGCCATAATCCCGTATGGGGTGGTTGTTTGAGTTAGTTGTTTTGCGGGAAGGGGCACTAACCCACCACCAACCCACTTGTTGACACGCATGGAACACGTATCGTTTGGTTATATGGTTACCACCCGGCGTTGTAAATGGTTTCCTGGCTTACAGGAGACTATTAGGCTTGTCACTCAATGTAAAGCCACCTGGAAAAGGAAGAGTAATAGAACGTGACAGGAAAGATGGAAGAAATAGGAAGGGAGGAGGGCAGACACGGAAAATGAATGACAACGGTAAAGGAAAGGCAGCACTACATCAAGTGAGTGGATGATGGTCGCCACCACCTACTACCACCACCACCTAACTGAAAAGGCAAATTAAAACAGATACAGATTTTCTCCCTTTAAATATTCCTAATTGATCAAGGTACAACAAAGAGGTGTAATATTAATCAGGGATAATAACATTCTCATTAACACTAACCAGCATAGCGAGTATCACAAAATATCACCTCACTTCACCTACAGAAATACGCTGAGGAGTTTTGGTGCCAGTAATATACATAGATTTCCTTACCTTCAGGATGATGCTGATTTTCGTTCCCTTGCGGCTGTTTACAATGGACTCCTTTCACCTTAACTTGGCCCAGATTTTGAAATTTCTCTCCTTCCGCAGCCCAACTGATTCATTTGTGGCTGGTGGTTTTTATATAGTGAATTTACTTTAACTTGGCGCCTCTCTCTCTCTCTCTCTCTCTCTCTCTCTCTCTCTCTCTCTCTCTCTCTCTCTCTCTCTCTCAGCTAGCAGTTCCTATGGTCCACTCACTTTAACCTGACACAGACTCTAATTCTTTAAGGGCTATTTTCCCGTAGCTCAGTGGCAGAAAATAGAAAATTCTCTCTCTCCATCCTTTCCACAACACTTCTTCGTGACTAGCACCATACTTTTTTAGGCCAAGTCAAAGTGAACGGAGTGTACGGGAATTATTACATCTGTGTCCTCCTCTGCTACACAAATCCTTCCAATATCGCCATACACTACATCAATAACGTCTATCTATCTATTTATCTATTGCCAGACGCCTTAACCAATAACGTGCAGGATATTAACCACTCATGTCCTAAAATAAATCACTAAGGAACAGGTGTTAGGGAGCTTCCTTTACGGACGAGAGTACAGGCGTGTGATTTATCCGTAATTTAATTCATCATTATCGTACAGAAGGTTAACCAGCCATGTCCCAAAATAAATCACTGAGGAACAGGTGTTAGGGAGCGTCCTTTAGCGACGAATACAAGCCTGTTGCATCATTTTAAATCAATTACACGAAAATGTTAAGAAAATACATTGATAATACTCCATAGAGGCTCCCCACCCCAACACCACCAATATATCCATACTGAGAGCGACTAAAATACCATCTACCTATGTTACCAAAATATTTTCATACATCATACATATGTGTAGTCTTGGAGATCTGAAAAAAAAAAAAATCAACCTTGCCCCCCCCCCAAAAAAAAAATATATATAACCTTGCCAAAAAATTTACTTTGCCAAAAAAAAAAAAAGAACAATCAGCTTTGCCAAAAAAAAAAAAAAAAATAGATCTAAAAAAATCAACTTGGCCCCCCCCCAAAAAAAAAAAAAATTAACTTTGCCCCCAAAAAATCAACTTTGCCAAAAAAAAAAAAAGAACAATCAACTTTGCCAAAAAAAAAAAAGAACAATCAACTTTGCCAAAAAAAAAAATCAATCAGCTTTGCCAAAAAATCAAACTTTGCCCAAAAAAGCTCTGCCAAAAAAAAAAAAAAAATCAATCAATTCTGCAATAA